>NW_028261383.1:116795279-116949208 GCF_051295495.1 Thamnophis sirtalis
ACAGTTCTTTGTGGTGGCTGAGCTGGAATGTCTTTAGCTGGGGTTGTCTCTGTTGGCGTCCATTCTGGCTGGTTGCAGACAGAGGTTCCGAGGTGGTCAAACCGTTGATGTAGCAGCACCACGACCTGCCATCTTTGAGTGCCACCTTGTAAGAATCCAACCCAGTAACGTCCACTACCCAGGCAGGAATCCAGCAAGAGCTCCCAGTGTGGTTGAGGGCATAGACAAGGTCACCCAGTGAGAATGACTAGACCTGGCTGATCGAGTCTGCAGGGACTTCGGAGGAGTAGTCTCGGTGCAGCCAGTTTAAGTTGGTGCACAGGCAATGTTGGTGGTGGAGCTTGGTGTAACATGCTGGACCAGGAGGTACTCAGCTATCTGTGTTTGCCAGTCCCCTGGGCCCATCCTTGCCAGTGCTTCCTTTGCTGATCAGACCATCTGCTCAACTTGCCCATTGCTAGCAATGGTGCAATCCAGTGGTGGGTTTTGGATCCTGTCACAACCAGTACCCTGCACATGGGACCAGGCATCCTAGTCCGCCACATGTGCTGCACATGCATGTGCAAGCCACCACTCTGCAACACCCAGCTGCTCGGCGGAGAAGGCTCAGGCTCCACATGATGTGCATGTGTGCTTATTTGGCTGGTCACGTTATAAACACTATATATAGGGTAGGTCAAATGAGCCACCATACAGGTATGATGGCTGCTGCTCCCAGCTACTAGCAGTACGGCCATACTGGGCTGTACCACCTGGAACCCACCACTAGTGCAATCAGGAAATGACGAATGCCATGACAGCTTGAACTTGCTTGACATGAGCTATGGTCCATTGTCCAAAACAAGGACGTCTAGTAGTCCATTGGTCACAAACAGCCTTTTAAGGGTCTTGATCATGGAGTCTGAGATCATAGATGTCATGAGTACCACCTCAAGCCATTTTGAATAAGCATCCACAACCACGATAAAAGTCTGTCCATGGAAAGGTCCTGAAAAGTTATTATGCATCCTCGTTCAAGATGTCTTGGGTGCTTCTCACTCGTCTGCTGAAGTGAATGGGGTAGCTGGTTTTGACGCTTGGCAAGGCTGACAATATATGAAATCCAATCAGCAATGGCCTTGTCTCAGTTGGGCCACCAGACATAAATGCGGGTGAGCGCCTTCATCCACGCCATTCTTAGGTGGCCTATATGAAGAGCTTCCAAAACTGGCTGCTGCTGCCTCTGGGGTACCAACACACAACTCCTCCAGAGTAGGCAGCTCCATTGAGCGGACAGCTCATGTTGCTGGGATGTGGAAGGGAAGGAACTTTGTGCTAATTGGCCCCTTTGGCCACTCCCTCCACACCCAGTTGAGCACCTGGGCAATGACATGGTCCTTGGCAGAGTGTGTAGCGATCTCAGTATCTTTCTTACTTGTTTAACAATTTAAAAAAAATTCCTCAAAATGGCACAGATCTTCAAAGGAATAACAGGCTATGGCTAAATAAAATCTTTTCTAGATTAATAAAGATGAATAATCCTTAAAAGTGATTAAGAAATCAAAGACACAACTATTTGAAAAATAAATTCCAAAAATTGCTGCTTTTCAAATAAAGTGATTTTAGTATTCCCCCTACCATGTTCTGAAGCTCATCTCCTGAAGCTAACTTGCTGACTGTTGCTGTATGGAGGATCGATGATTCTAGAACTCTCCCTAACCCAGGAGAGTCATATAAACTAAAGTAATGCTGGTTTCTTCTGTTTGTAAGTTGAGCGACAATCTAGAGAAAAATCCTTCTCAGGGAGCCCCAATGATCTCTCCCTGGGTGTGTTGTCAGTTGGTCATTTTCACCAGAAGTCCCAAGGCCTGTCCTTAACACAACAAATAATCACTTGACCAACTTTAAGAAGCTCTCACCAAAATAGTTTTCAAGCTTAGTTTTACCTTTGTAACAGATAACTTTTTTTGATAATGGTAAAAATAAAACTTCTGCATTTTGGTCCTTTTGTGCTAGTATGTTAGAAGTATAACCAAAGCAGAGTTTTATTTGGAGCAGCCAAAAGCTATTCTCTGCAAGCTAGGTTCTATAATCCACAGATACCCACAAAGGCCAACATAACATGGCCTATCACTTACCCGGTAGGAGATATATATCATGTACTGGATCATAATTATATTGAAGTATTTTATAGGTATTAACAGTTATTGAAGCTCTGGCAAATTTAAGAAGTATTTCAAAAATACTGTTGGAAGAAATGTCCTTCTGGGTTCAGTTCCAAGTAGGGAAAAAGACACTGGAAAACATGGAGGCTGCTTGGAAAGATGGTTTAATGGTGGACAGGATCACATGGCTTGAGCTCCTGAACAGAAAAGGGAGGAGATGCTGAGAGTGCCCTGGTTTTATGTCCTATCTGGGTCCCACCCCAAAGCTTCCCATTCCTGTGTAAGAAATGCATTCTGATTGGTGGTCAAGGGTTGGGGTAGGAGTGGGGTCTAAGCTAACTTTGTAGGCTGTCCTGAGAACCAAGCTTGTTTGCATTGCTGGCTGATGTAATTTTCCCGGGTGCCTTGTAGTGAGTTTCTGGTTGCTAGATGGGTATGCCTAAAGGGGGTAGATCTTTGTTATATAGAATAGACTGGCTCAGGCCTTAATGGCCCATTGACAAAGGTGGGGGGAAGCTGAGTTTCTGACTCCCTTTTAAAGGAAATATTCTGCTCTTTTAATATTTCCTAAAATATTTCATTATTTTGTTGGGGTTTTTTAACTTCCTACAATACTTGATAATAATTTCACCAACCATACTTTGTCACCTAATTAACTGAATTTTCATCTAATTTTGTCCTTAGCTTGCTGAGAAATATGGACCTATATTTACTGTCTGGCATGGATCAACACCAATGGTTGTTCTTTGTGGGTATGCCGTGGTAAAAGATGCTTTGGTAGATCATTCAGAAGAATTTGGTGGGAGAACTGAAACGCCTGCTCATAAGCAATTGTTCCAAAATAAAGGTTGATCCCTTTTCATTTCCTCATTAGTTACTGTTTTTCTTTAATTTTCTGTAAAAATTGTCTGAATGCCATTAATAATATTGATAGTTGTGAAAGATTCACTTGAAATGTCTTGTCATTGAACAAATCTCTCCAGAATTTTCACTCAAAGCACAAATGACTAGACTCAAATGATCGTATTTCAGAAAGATTGTCCAAAGGCTTAGCTCTCTAGAGAGAGTTGTAATCGTGGGAAGTGTGGTAGGAAGTAGAGTTGATGGAATTAGGTAGGAATGATAAGCATATCAAAGTCCTCAAGAACTAGGTTGGAGCGAGGTTGTAATGGACAAAATCTATGTGGTTGCTTATAATTTACAGTGACATTGTGGTACATAATGAAGCAACCAAATAAGAGAGCAATTGGAAGGTACTTATTTTCTGTGAACAAAACCATTACTATACAAAAATAACTGAATTCCCATTTTTTCTATTTACTGAAAATTGCATTTTAGTACAGAAATCTGTCCATGACTGGCCTAAAGACCTGTCCCTATCAGTGGTGGGTTTCAAATTTTTTTGCTACTGGTTTGGTGGGTGTGGCTAGGTGGCCATTACAGCTGCAGCGGGGATGGGGGCAGCCTGGCAAGCTGAGTGCCTGTAAATGACACAGAGGTGTGGCCAAATTGTGGGAGTAGGTGCAATACATGGGATGCTCCCCACAGTTCCTCAGCTCGTCTGAGCTGCAGCTGAGCCTGCTGGCCTGAGCCAGGGGACAGAGACACCGCAGGGCATGGCTGGGAACATGCAAACCTCGCCCTCCCCGAGCGCCAGACTCCACCATTGAAATGGCCCTGCCTGGGTTGCCACTAGGTGGTTCCTGAGCTAGGAGGCAGCAGCCTGCTCCCACTACCCTCCAGATTGCCAAGAGAGTGGCTCTCCAGCTGCAATGGCGGTAGCTTTGTCCTGATGGGGAGGGGGCCACCCGGCCCGGCAATCTTCATAGTTACATGGCTGCGAAGCTTCCTGAGCTGCCCTGTCCCCATCACCACCGTGGCTTCAGGAGAAGGTTTAGCAACCCAGGCCTAATTTCCACTTCTGGTTTGCCTGAAGTGGTACGAACCGGTAAGAATCCACCTCTGATCCCTACCCATTTCACATTTATAGTAAGGTGTGACATGATTTTCACAACCTCATTCATTCTTCTCCTAATGTGAGAGCACTCAAGAATGACTAGATGAAAACTGCAGTTGATCTACTTAGTAATTCAAGCACGAAGGCTTCTTTACTATAAAAGTGGGGTGGGAAAATTGTAATGTATAACTTTTTCCCATTTTGCAAAATTTGAGAACTGATATCACACGATCTGTTTCCTGTGTCCTTGGTTTCAGGTCTGACCACCTCTGATGAAAAGAAATGGAAGGAGCTGCGGCGGTTCACACTGTCCACCTTTCGAGATTTTGGGATGGGGAAGAAAAGAATGTCTGAGAGGGTGCAGGAGGAAGCCCTTTGTCTGGTGGATGAAATGGCTACCACAAAAGGTTTAAAAAAAGAATCTGGAAAGGATTTGTTGTATTATATGAAGTTGCAAAAAAACTGGATTATACACTAAATCTCTAATCCTCTGCACTTAATTGCACAAAATAAAGAAAAAGATCAGGGGAGGTCTAGGAGGTCACTTAATGGAGCAATTATGGCTTTATAAAATTGCAACTTTGCCGAAAACTAGTGAAATGTTAGGCTGGATGCAGTAACACACATCAAGCACATTCAGAAACCAGCAAAAAACTTTATGGATAAAGGAGACAGGGAAACTAAGGAAGGTAAGGAACACAGACATAAGAATAGGCTCCATGAAGGACAGAGATCCATAAGGCAACATGGATATGATTAAAGGGCCACAAATAGAATATATTCAGGGAGTTGAATCAGCTTTGAAAGCCATTCTTGTGGCTACATCTTTTCTGGAAGGAGATAAAAAATAAATAGGAAAAAAGTGTATTGGATTAATTAAAAAGAAATTGGGTAGGTTAGCAGGAGAGAAGGATGGAGATAACAGAGTGCTTGGTTACAACTGGAAAAAGTAGCAAAATGTTTCTTTAAAAAATCACTTAAACATAATGCCATATTAAACAGCAGGAAAAATCACCAGTCAACAAAAGGAGTAGATAATTTAGAGGGAGAAATGAAGCCATGGATAATGATTTGCATTTATGGAGAGTTTGCATGAGGGTGGAGAACTGAAAGGCACTGTGGATCTGAATTAAGCAGTCATAAATAGTATTCCCTTAGTGACCTTGGCGCCTTTGAATATAATGTTTAATGGACAAACCTCTGAAATGGGGAGGGAGAAATAATGGAATGACTTATAAATGATATTATTTAAAGAAACATAAAAAGAAAAGAGGAAAAGAAAGAGTTTAGAAGGAGGAAGGAGGGAGAGACAGGAGAGCTTAGAGGCAAAACCTTTGAAGATATGAAGAAGGGAAGGGACAAGGTAGGAAATACAACAGAAAAAGTCAGAGGAAGGAGTGAGAAAACACTTCTTGACTGAAGGAGACAGCAATAAGTTTGTGAAGAAACTCTAGCCGTAACAAGGTCAATCCTTGAATATATGTTTAGTCATTTTCAAAGTGGAACATGAAAACACTATGTTGTATCTTGATTAAAGTGGTGATTGGATTTTAATATTGTGTTTATATTCTATTCTTAGAAAAGAGGGAAAGAATTAAAATTCCAATTTCTCTGGCCTCAAACACTTTTTATTGCAGTTTTGAGATGAGATTTGAGAAAGGGAAGATCCACATTCATTGGTCCCACTCATAAACATTTGTGGTCCTTCTATTCTTTTTTTTTTTTTTCAGGGCAGCCATTCGATCTAAGGAGAGTTATTGCAAGTGCTGTTTCTAATGTGATATGTGCTGTTATTTTTGGCAATCGATTTGATTACAAAGATAAAACCTTCATAGAGAACCAGAAGATTGTGGAGACTCATTTAAGATACTCTATTAGTATCTTAGGACTGGTATGTTAATCTACTTGATCCCCTTCTTGTCATGAACCCCTATTTTAACTAGCAGGCATATTTGTGAGTATAAATATCCAAGTCAGAAATCTAAACATTAGATCTGATGAGCTAATAAGCGGGGGAAGGCAAATCTAGACATCCAAGTATAAATTGATTCTCAGAAAAATCTCTTCTGGTTGGTCTTATTTCCTAGGGAAACATTTCCTTCTTCCATAACTCCTTTGGGCCATGTCAGATTCTGGACAGATGTAACATGGAATTTTTAGACAGCTCCCCTATCTTTATGCACACAGCCAGTTTGTGTTTTTGCCTCTTGGAGGACTTTGGTCATTTTCAGCATTTGTGGAAGAGATGGGTGAGGCTAGGGGAGCAGTGGGAGAATCCCTTGACAAAGTACCTCCTACCAGGAACTCAGCCCAGGTGAGGAGAGATCTGAGGGAAGGCCTTTCAAAGACTCTCGTCTTTAATTAATCTATTATAAATATTAATTCCCATTATAGTTTCCAAGACATTGCATTTATCTGAGAATAGAATTAAAGATAGCATACTAAAATCCTTGTGGTTCTTCTTTTCTTGGCTTTGGGGCCATCTGAGAATTGACAATTAGCAATATCAAAGTAAAGGCTACTCTCTGAATATTTGGGGCATTAATCCTCCACCATAATGGTCTAATAAGTTATAGTATTTCATGTGAACTCTATTACAGGTATTCAATACATTTCCAAAAACAGTGACATTCTTTCCTGGGCCACACCAAAGCATTTTTGCTAACATTGAAAAGCTCTGTGATTATGTCCGTGAGAATGTGGATTTGCACAAAAAGACATTGGATCCCCAAAATCTGCGTGACTATATTGATTGCTTTCTTCTTAGAGTGGAGAAGGTATGTATAGACGCCATATCTGAATAATTGTTTAAATGCATCTAAGATGGAACTAATTCGTCCTATATGATGAAGTGTGGAAATATTTATTCTCCCCTCCACTTTTTTATTTGCTTTTGGACAATCCTTTCATTGCCATTTGTTGGCACATATTACTACTCCAGGCATAACTGTTGCTAAAGGTATCCATTCAATTCTGAAAGTTAGGTCAAACAATAGAAATGAACTCTGTTAACTTTAAGAGAGCAGAATTTTCCTTCAAAAAATGTAGAGCCATATTAACAGAATTGAGCTTAGCTCCTCCTTGCTAAACTAACTTTAAACAATTTATATCAGTCCTGATCTTGATCATAAGCTATCTGGAATTTCTTAGTCCCGTATTTATTTTGAATATAATCAATCCATTTTTCCCCATCTCGTTTATCCATATTTATTTTGTATATAATCAATCCATTTTGCCCAGTCTCATTTATATCTCTCGTTTAAGTGGTGCTTAAGATATGCAGGTATTTTAGCCATCTCGGCTAAGTTTGTGACTTTCAGTGTCCATTCTTGAATTACAGGCAAGTCTTCCTTCTTCCAGTATTGCACCACCGACAATCTAACTACAGTTATTAAGTGCAAAGTCAAATTAATCTCTACAGCTGTACATTCAGTAATTATACCTTACAAAAATAACTGAGGAGTAAACTTTATCCCCCCCTTTTTTAAAAAAAACATTTTTTATAATCCTAATTTCATCTTCCAGTTCTATTCACTCTCCCCCTTGTTTACGCCTATGTAATCTATTTAGGTTTATCAAAGCTCCACTCATATACACTTTACTTGCATCCCATACAATTTCCATAGATATACCCTTATTCATATTAAAAACAAAATATTCTGCTAACAATTTTTTTACATTCATTAGTATATTTCTCATGTCTAAATAAATTTACATTCAATCTCCAAGACCTTCTTGCTTGCGTCACCCCTTCCAACTCCATCCAAACTGGATTATGATTTGATAAAACTCTGGCACATATCTTTATCTTCTTCACCCTAGAAGACAAATCATTGGTAATTAGTTGATTGTTGTTTTTTTAATTGTTGATCCATTTGTCTGGTAATCACACGGTTTTGACTTTGTTCCTTGGCTCCTTGTACTTCTGAGGGAGAAGGGTGATCCATTCTTGTTGATAGTTGTGCAGTTTGCTGACTATCTTGTCCTTCTTGATCTCTTTCTCTAGGTCTAGGTGGGGCAGGATGTCCGGCCTTCAAGATATTATGGTAAAAATCTTGAGCTTTCCATACTGATTTAATACAGTATCTTTGCCCTTCAAAGATGAATGATAGCCCAACTGGTGCCTCCCTTCTGAACTGTAACTGACGATTTTTAAGCTCTTCGACTAAAAAAGCATAGTCTTTCCTGGATCTTAGCATTTGAGGTGGTATCTCTTTCAGAACAGTCACTTCTTGACCCCCAGTTTGAAGCTTGGTTCTATAGGACTCTTGCAATATCATATTCCTCATGTCTCTTGTAGTAAAGTATAACACAATGTCCCGTGGGAGCTGCTTCTGTTTCGCCAGCCAGGAATTAGCATGATAAACTTTATCAATTTGCCAATCAAAATTCCCCCCTGGCCTTCCCAACAGACTATCGAAAGCTTCTAAAAGAACCTGTTTCAAGTTCTCCTGATTGTTTTCACGCAAACCTCTTATTCTTAGTGCAAACTCCATTTGTCTATACTGTAACATAATAATTTCTTTTTCAGCATTTCCAACTTTTTGTTGCACCACATCGACTTTTTTTTTTTTTATGTGTAACACAAATATGTCATCATTTGTCAATCATTAAAACATTGAAGTACAATTTTTTTTTGTGTGTATACCCCTCCCTCCCTCCACCCCCCCACCTCCCCTCCTCCTTCCCCCCCCCCGACTTCCCAGAACCCGTACACGGTATAGAATTTTAACTAACACAGTCTAAAATCTATTGAGAAAAAAGAAATAAAGAAATTAATAACATTCTAGATTGACCTTAGCTTCTTCTTACTGAACTAACTTTAAACAATTTAAATCATTTCTGATCTTAAGCATAGGCTAACTGGAATTTCTTAGTCCCGTATTTATTTTGTATATAGTCAATCCATTTTTTCCAGTCTCGTTTATATCTCTCATTTGAATGATCTTTGAGATATGCCGATATTTTAGCCATTTCAGCTAAGTTTGTTACTTTCAATGTCCATTCTTGAATTGTAGGCAAGTCTTCCTTCTTCCAATATTGCGCCACCAACAGTCTTGCTGCAGTTATCAGGTGCAGAGTCAAATTGGTCTCTACCACTGTAAAGTCAGTACATATACCTAGTAAAAATAACTGAGGACTAAACTTTATCCTTCTTTTAAAAACATTTTGCATGACCCACCATATTTTTATCCAAAATGCTTTAACCTTTTGGCAGGTCCACCATATATGATAATATGTAGCATCGAGAGAACCACATCTCCAACATTTAGGCTGTACATTCGGATACATAGAAGCCAACTTTTTAGGATCTAAATGCCATCTATAGAACATCTTGTAAAAATTTTCTCTCAGATTTTGAGCTTGTGTAAATTTCACATTTCTTACCCAGATTCTTTCCCATGTATCCAACATTATTGGTTCCTCAATATTTTGAGCCCATTTTATCATACAATCTTTAACTAATTCTGTTTCCGAATCCATCTGTATTAATACATTATATATCCTCTTTATATGCATTAAGCTTTGATCTCTTATTTGTTTAAACAGATTATCCTCAACTTGAATAAAACCAATTTTTTGATCTATTTTCCACCTAGCCTGTAATTGCCCATACTGGAACCATGTTTGAATTACCTTCTCCTCTTTTAATACCTCTAAAGATTTTAATTGTAATACCCCCCTTTCCGAGGTAAGAAGCTGTCTGTAAGTAAATCTGTCCTGTTTTTGTGCTGTATTCATATTTTCAATTGCATGTCTAGGAATTGCCCACATGGGTATCTTGTCATTTAATTTATATTGGTATTTCTTCCAAACCCGCAATAAAGCATTTCTTAAAATATGACTTTTAAAGTTCTTATCCAATTTTTTGTTGAATAACAGGTAAGCGTGCCAACCAAATACCAGATCGTGTCCCTCAATGTTCAATATTCTATCATTGGTTAAATGAATCCAATCACTAATTACAGATAATACCACTGCATCATAATATAGTTTTAAATTAGGTAGTTTCAGTCCTCCTCTCTCACGTACATCTTGCATTATTTTCATCTTTACCCTCGGCTTCTTTCCTGCCCACACAAATTTGTTGATACCCTTCTGCCATTCTAAAAGGTTCGCATCTTTTTTAAGTATAGGTAACATTTGGAAAAGAAATAAAAATTTTGGTAAAATGTTCATTTTCACTGCCGCTATCCTGCCCAGCAAAGATAAGTGCAATTTCTCCCATTTTTTCATCTCTGTCTGTATGCTATGCCAAAGTGGTTCATAATTATGCTTATATAACTTCCCATTTGAAGTTAAAATGTTAACTCCAAGATATTTGACTTTTTTAACTACCTCACATCCTAGCATCACTCCTAATTCTTCCTTTTGTTTAATATTCATATTTATAGCTAATGTTTTGGTTTTTCCTAAGTTTATTTTAAAGCCAGACACTTGACCATATTGATTAATCGTATTCATTAAAACCCTACTGGATTCCTGCGGTTGTTCCAATATTATGACCAAATCATCCGCAAAAGCGCGGACTCTATATTCTTGCTGCCTAATCTTGATCCCTTTTAAACCATCCAAGCCCCGTATTTTATTCAACAATACTTCCAAAGTTATAATAAACAATAATGGGGACAAAGGACAACCCTGTCTTGTACCTTTTCCAATTTGAATAGAGTCTGTTAAACTTCCATTGACTATGATTTGTGCTGTTTGCTGTTGGTATATTGCTTTAATTGACTGTAAAAAATTATCTCCTATCTGCATTTTTTGCAATATCTTCAACAGAAATTGCCAGTTAACTCGATCAAAGGCCTTCTCAGCATCCAAAAATATAAACGCAGCAGGGATCTGGTTGTTCTTTCCCAAATATTCTAATGCATTAATAATTAATCTGACATTACTTTTCATCTGTCTCCCTTGTATAAAACCTGTTTGGTCCGTATGTATCAATTGTTGAATGACCAACATTAACCTATTTGCTAATATTTTAGTAAAAATTTTATAATCTACATTCAGTAATGAAATGGGTCTATAATTTTTGGGTTGAGTAGTATCTTGATCTTCTTTGGGTATCAAAGATATAAACGCTGTCTTCCAAGATGGAGGGACTTTACCTTCCGTTTGAATCATATTAAATAATTCTCTAAGAGGTTCTACCATTTCTAACTGTAAGTTTTTATAGTAAACCGCTGTCAAGCCATCTGTACCTGGTGCTTTCCCTGGCTTTAATTGCTTAATTACCTGCAGGATTTCCCCCGAGGTTATTGGTTGATTCAATTTTTGCCTGTGTTCTTCTCTAACTGAAGGTATTTTCTCCTTGTCTAAATATTTGTCTATGTCTAAACCATTAATTTTATCCCCTTTATACAGTTCTGTAAAAAATTCCCAGAAAGCCTTTTGAATCTCTTCCTGTTGGAACACCTCCTTCCCTCTGTAAATCATTTTAGATATATTTCGAGTTTTCCTTTTTTTCCTAATCTGATAAGCTAACCATCTGCCAGGTTTGTTTGCATTACAAAAAGTATTGTGTTTTGCATATAATAAATTAGTAGCTACCTGGTCAGAGATCAACATGTCAAATTGAGATTTTAATATGTTAATAGTTTCCTTAACCTTTGTATCGTCTGGTTTCCTTGTTAACTCCAGCTCTTTTCTCTTAATTTCCTCTTCCAGTTCTGTTCGTTTTAACCCTTGCTTATTTCTATGTGTTTTATTTATATTCATCAAAACTCCTCTCATATACGCTTTGCTTGCATCCCATACAAATTCCATAGATGTACCCTTATTCATATTCAAAACAAAATATTCAGATAGTAATTTTTTACAATCATTAATATAGTTTTCATATCTAAATAAATTTTCATTCAGTCTCCAAAACCTTCTTGCCTGCACTACCCTTCCCAACTCCATCCAAACTGGGTTATGGTCCGAAAGGACTCTAGCTGCAATCTTTGTTTTCTTGACCCTAGAAAGCAAATCATTAGTAGTTAGAATAAAATCAATCCTTGAAAGGGATTGATGCCTGTCCGAGAAGAAAGTGAAGTCATATTCCTCTGCATTTCTTTCTCGCCAGATATCTCTCAATTCAAAATCATCCATAATGTCAAAGAAGGATTTGGGTAACTTTGCTCGCATCTTGGTATTTAGGCGGGAAATCTTCTTATCTCTCTTAGTGTCTATCACTCCATTCCAGTCACCCAATAGTATACAGGAACTATAGTCCCACTGTACTAATTTAGCATGAAGATTTCTATAGAATCTATCTTGCTGTTGATTGGGTGCATAAATTCCCAAAAGTAATGTCTTTTTCCCTTCTAAGATCAAGTCTAAAGCAATATATCTTCCGAAGGGATCTGCTTCTATTAATTCAGCTTTCATATCTTTTCTTAAGTATACAACTATACCATTCTTCTTTTCCATAGCAGAAGCTGCAAAATGTTGACCAAGTTTTGAGTTGATCAGATATTTTTGATCAGTTGACTTGATATGAGTTTCTTGCAAACAAATTACATCGTTCTTAAACTGTTTAAGATAATGAAATATTTTCTTCCTCTTCTGTGGAGAGTTCAGTCCGTTGACATTCCATGTTAAAATCTTAGTTGTCATCTTTGGTTGGTTGAAGCATTTTTAGAGCTTCCTGCACGGCCTGTTTAACCTTAGGTTTAGCTCCTCCCACTGCTTCCAGATTTGTTGTTGTAGTTCCTTGATCGATGGCCGATAATTGTTGATACTGTTGCTTCTTAGCTTGTTTCTCCATACGTCTAGTAGTCATGCGGCTAGGTCTTGGTTCCATAGCACCTTGCACTTCTAGAGAAGAGAGATGCTCCATCTTGTCTGGTGGTTGTGTAGTTTGCTGTCTATCCTGTCCTTCTTGTGGTCTTTCTCTAGGTCCATATGGTGCAGGGTGTCCAGCCTTCAATATATTATAATAAAAATCTCGGGCTTTCCATACAGAGTTGAGGCGGTACCTTTGCTTATCAAATGTAAATATGATGCCGAATGGTGCATCCCATCTATACTGTATCTGACGGTTTCTGAGTTCTTCGACCAAAAAAGCGTAGTCTCTTCTGGCTCTTAACATTTGAGGTGGTATCTCTTTCAAAACAGCCAGGTCTTGACCGCCAATTTGAAGCTTAGTGTTATAAGACGCTTGCAGTACCATATTTCTGAACTCTCTTGTAGTAAAATATATAACGATGTCTCGAGGAAGCTGCTTCTGCTTTGCCAGCCAGGAGTTAACGCGGTAAGCTTTGTCAATTTGCCAGCCTTGGTTGGTCCCTGGTCTTCCCATCAGGCGGTCAAAAGCTTCCGATAGGATCTGTTTCAGGTTCTCCTGTTTCTCCTCACGCAGCCCCCTTACTCTTAATGCAAGCTCCATTTGTCGGTACTGTATCATAATAATTTCTTTTTCAGCATTTTCCACTTTTTGTTCCACCACCTCTGTTTTCAATGTCAAGTTAGCATTGGCATCATTAAGAACCTCTAGAGTATCTTCCACTCCAGAAATATGTTCTGTTAATACAGTTACAAGACTCAGCATGTCGTCTCTAATTTTATCAACCTTAGCCTCAAATTTCTCATACAACTCCTGTTTAAGTCCTTTTATTTCACTTTTAATTTCACTTTTAATTTCTTCTTTCATTTCTTTTATTTCCTCTTTTCTCTCCTCTCTATTATCTCTAAATTTATCTTCCATTTTAATTGTCTGTGCATTAAGAGCCTCGTTTAGATTACTCAGAAAAAATTCTTTCGTTAATACATCCCCAGCAGGGGGCGTAGGAAGCGGAGGCTGCAGCTTTGTGCCAGGCACTGAGGGTGTACCCCTGGAAGTAGAGGGTGAAGACTTCAAGTTAATATTTGGTTTTGAGGCCATTTCAAAATTTGTCTGCCTGCAGTTAATAAAGCTGTATCGCCTAAATATGCAGCTTTAAGTAAAGAGGCTTTTATTTTGAAGTTTTAGGCTTGGCAAAACTTTCAGTGAGTAAACATTGTAACAAGACCGTTCAACAGATTCATCACCATTTAACTTCCAAATAACAAAGTTAATGAAGGAGTAAAATTCTTCTATTGTGAAACCAAAACATTTGATAAGCTATCTCTTTTGTTTTGAATTCTTTTGAAGTCTTTTGAGGATTAGCAAAAAGTGTTCGTTATTACCGGAGAAACCAGCCTGCTCGGCGCCATTTTAAAAGCCTCTGAGTAAATAATTTTTCGGAGGAGAAAAAGAGAAGAAACTAAAATGTTGATAAGCAATTATTGTCCTCGCAGTAAACGGATTCAGCTCGTGATAAGATTAAATCAAACAAAACTTAGAGCAGAGTGGGAGAGACCTACTTTGTCCTGCACAAGGCAGTTTGAAATTCCCAGCACGGACAGCCGTTCTGCCTTGGGCTCGCCCCCCTTTCCTTGCAAGCACAAAAGCTGCAAAAATCGAAGAGCATTTGCCAGCAAAACAGTTTCTTCTTTCCCTCTTGCCTGAAGGATAAGAAAACCTGATAAGACGTCAGATGGAAGATCCTCTAAACAGGTACGTAGCCAGGAATTCGGAGGCAGCTGATTTTTTGCTGCCTTCACCAGTAGGCTCCTCCCAGGAAGTCGCACCACATCGACTTTTGATACCAAATTAGTATTAGCATTATTAAGATCTTCTAACCTGTCTTCAATTTCTGAAACATATTCTGTTAACAAATTAACAACCCCCAACATATCATCCCTGATCTTCTGAACCCGAGTCTCAAGTTTATCAGACAGTTCTTTATGCGCAACGAATATCTCCTCCTTAAGTTTTGTTTCCATCATAGCTACATGATTTTTAAATGCTTCAGCCAATTCCTTCTGAAAAAATTGTTTAGTCAGTGGCTCCCCTGTGGAGGGAGGAAGTAAAGACTGTGGTTTCGTGCCAGGGGCAGGCGAAATTTTGAAGCCGGGGGGGTGGGGGAGCTTTTGAATAGGATTTTGCTTAGAAGTCATTCCGAGTTTTAACCTTCTTCAACCAATTAATAAGTCTGTGCTGGTCAATTGTGCAGCTGTTACTGATTAATTTAATATTGTCTATTATTAACTGTTTTATTTCATTTTCATTTTATACAATCACTTATATACTGTGCAATTAAAAAAACAATAAACACAACTCATCTTGTATTCCACCATGGAAAACCAATATAACACTTCAATCCTCCATACACCCTTTCTTCTCCCCCTCCAACTTTCATTTCTCCCCTCCAGCATTCCCCTCTTCTACTTCCCCTCCCCCTCAGACATTCCTTTCTCCCCTTCCCTCCATCTCACCCTCCTTACATTCCCCTCTCACTCCCTCTCTACTCCTCCCTCTTCTTTCCCTCTACTCCTGACTTCGGTGTATTTCTACTATTCATTAACCTATTCGATTTGTATTTTACACTAAAATTGAAAGAAAAGAGGGAAAAAAAGGAAAATAAAAAGAAAAGAGAAAAAAAAGAAAAGAGAGCAACAGTATACAGGTGCATTCTTGTTATTTTAAAAATTAAAACTATATTTCCCCCCTCCCCCCTCCCCCCAGTAATCCCCCCTCCCTAACCCCCTTCCGACTTCCCAGATCCCATACCCGGCATAGCTTTTTATCAAACACAGTCTGGAGTATATTAAAACCAAATAGATTAAAAATTAAAAGATAAAAGATAAAGGAAAAAAAGAAAGGAATAAAAAAAGGGAAAAGTCAATAAACTCTCTACATTGAGCTCAGCTTCCCATCATTATTAAAACTTAAACAATGTACATCATTCCTAATCTTAATTAATTTATTACTTGCAGGATTTCAAACTATATTGAAACCAAATAAGTTAATCAGATGGAATTCTACTCTAGCTAGGGGCCTTATCTCTTTGTCTAAATATCTGTCCATTTCCAAACCTTTAATTTGTCCCTTTTACCTCCTTCTCTAAAAAGCAGTTTAAACACATCTCAAATACTTCTCTCGGTTTCCTTTTCCAACTCTTCTCATCCTACCTCACCCGTGTCCATATATATATATATTATTTTCATCCGT
The DNA here is from genome assembly GCF_051295495.1 of Thamnophis sirtalis. Taxonomy (NCBI): domain Eukaryota; kingdom Metazoa; phylum Chordata; class Lepidosauria; order Squamata; family Natricidae; genus Thamnophis; species Thamnophis sirtalis. Next base: position 116,811,403 of record NW_028261383.1, read on the forward strand.
ACTCCTCTCATATTTGCTCCGCCTTCCTGCACACTCCCTGGGTATATCCTTCCAAACATTATATTCCAATAACAGTTTATATAAAAATCAACTTACTTTCTGGCTCAAAATAAGCTCTAATTGAACCTTCACTACCCTCCCGTCTACACCAGGCGTCCCAACTCTATTCAACCTAAACCACAATCCAGGAACATCCCGATCTCCACCCTCCTCACCCTAAAAAATAAATCATAAACAATTTATATAAAAGTTCAGAGTTATCCATCAAGTCTTTTTTAAGTCCCATACAATATATTTTCCGAGGAAATCAGCATCACTTCTTTCAGCCTTAATGTCTCTTCATCGGTATACAACTATACCATTTTATACAAGACAGAAGTCACAAAGTATTATTCAAATTAAAATTAAGCAAATGTTTTAGAAGCATAACTAAATCCTTGTTCTTTGATCTTCTGCCCTTCCGGAGGGGGAAAGCGATACCTCCCGCCTTGTAGTTGTGTGTTTTGTTGTTTCTCTTCTACTTCTCCTTGTCTTTCTCCAAGTCCGGGTAATTCAGGAAGTCCCGCCTTTAGGATCTTATAGTAAAAGTCTCGGGCTTCCCAAACAGAGTTGAGGCGATGTTTTTGGTCATCAAATGTAACTGTAATACCAAATGGCACCTCCCATCTGTACTGTATCTGATTATTTCTGAGTTCTTTAGTTAGAAAAGCATAGTCTCTCCTGGCTCTTAACATTTGGGGTGGTATTTCTTTGAAAACAATCAAGTCCTGTCCATCAATTCGCAGCCTGTTATTGTAAAACTCTTGTAGTATCGCATTTCTGGATTCTCTTGTAGCAAAATATATAATTATATCTCTCGGAAGCTGTCTCTGTTTTGCTGCCCACGAATTATGGCGGTAAATTTTTTGGATCTGCCAATCAAAGTTGAGTCCCGGACTTCCCACCAAACGACTGAAAGCCTCAAAAAAGGTCTGTTTCAAATTCTCCTGTTCATTTTCACGCAATCCCCTAACTCTTATTGCAAACGCCGTCTTTTTATAATTTGTCATAACAAGTTGTTTTTCTGCATTTTCAATTTCCTGTTGCAACATTTCAATTTTAGATGTCAGATTAGAATTAGCTTCCTCCAAAAGCTCCAGTTTATCTTCCATTCCTGCAATATAATCTGTCATTACAGTTATGACCCCGATCATATCCTCCTTTGTTTGAGCAATCTTGGCATCAAGCTTGTCACATAAGTCCAAAATAAGTTGCTTCATTTCCTCCCTAAATTCTTTAAGAGTTTCAAAAAGAAATTCTTTCGTTAACAAATCTCCAGTAGAGGGCGTAGAAGGCAAAAGCTGCGGCTTTATAGCAATTGCTTGGGATGTATTGTTAAAAAAACATTTAGACTGCTTTGATTTGGGAGCCATTATAAAAAGGAAACAAACAAAGTCTCTGCTCACCTTGATTTAAGATAAAATACTTTCAATAAACTTTTGGCAATTAGTAAAGAGAAGTCTTCAAGAAAACAGGGCTGATTAAATATATCATATATCAAATGCGGAAGCTATAAAATCGCCATTTTGAAAAGCAGTTAAACAAAGGAGTTTTTTTATAAAATTGAAACTGGTATTTTGAATAATAATAAAAAAGGGTTCTCAGGAATGGTCGCTGCTCGGATTGATTTTAAATAGCTTAGTTTTGTCCTGAGGGGGGGGGCGACCTGCCTTGAGCTGAAAAAAAACAGCTGAGAAGATCTGGCCGGAGTAAAAAAAAAAACTCAGCTTTTGTTGAACCTCTTCTCCGTTCACAGCCAAAAAAAAAAAAAAAGCTGTGAACTACAAAGAGGATTCTAATGACTGAGTTCCTCCCTGCTTCTTTCTTGCCTGAAAGAAGAGATATCTATAGATCTTGTAGATATACGAACCAGAACTCTGAGGGCAGCTCCGTTGAGCCACCGGCGATGGCAGACCCCTCCCCCCGGAAGTCCTGATTAATTTAATATTAAATCACTCCCTCCCTTTGAGGTTTTAAACTCTGTAGAAATTGAAAGCTCAAACAGTGTTACAAAGCTGCTCGGCGCCATTTTGAATATCTCTTTAGCAAGTAAGATATCAGAAGGAATTCTTGTAAAAACAAAAAAATGAAGCTAAAGATTAATACAAACAATTAAAAGTCCACATGTACAGGGTCCGCTTGTGTTGGACTCTAATCAAGTTTTGTTCTGAGGATTTGAGTGTTGCTTTGTGCTGCTAATGCAGCAGGAATTCCTGGCACGGAGACAATTCTGCTGTCGGCTGGCCTCCCCCCCCCCTCCCAGAGACAATCTGCGAGAATTGGTTGGCATGTTGCCCGGCACAAAGCTCACCTTATCTCCTTGGCCTGAAGAATAAGGTAAACAAGCTGTCAGATGGCTGATGGATGGCTCATCTGACAGTTAAACGTGACCAGGATTCTGGAGCCAAAACAATCAGCTCCCGTCAGCAAGCAACCTCAAACCGGAAGCCTAGTATTTCTACAATTTTGAGTTCCAGATTGTTCCTGTCACACCACTAGCTGGCTAGTTGTTCAACATACCCAATGAGACCAATCACTGTTGTATTATCTGCAAACCTCAGTAGTTTAACGGATGGATCATTTGAGATGCAGACATTGGTATAGAGAAGTGGAGAGAGAGCACACAGCCATGGGGGACTCCTGTGCTAAGTATACAGGTATGTGATGTGATTTTGCCTAGCTTCACCTGCTGCTTCCTATCTGTTAGGAAGCTTGTGATTCACTTACAAGTGTGTTCAGGTACTGCTAGCTGATTTAGTTTAGTTAGAAGAATGTCCGGTATGATGGTATTGAATGTTGAACTAAGGTCTATAAAGAGGATCCTTGTGTAGGTCTTTGGAGATTCAACGTATTATAGGATGAAATGTAGAGCCATATTTACAGCATCATCTGTCAATCTGCATGCAAATTGCAGGGGGTCTAACAGCAAATCCATGATGGTTTTCAAGTGGGACATCAATAGCCTTTCAAAGGTTTTCATAACTACAGATGTTAGAGCAACTGGTCTGTAGTCATTCAGTTCCTTGATGGAAAGCTTCTTCGGCACTGGAATGATAGTGGAGCATTTGAAGCAAGAAGAAACAAGGCACATCTCTAGTAATTTATTGAAGATTTGGTTGAAGATGGGGGCCAATTGTTCAGCACAGACTTTTAAGCAAGAGGGAGTTATCTTGTCTGGGCTTGGTGCTTTTTCTGGCTTCTGTCTGTGAAATAGATCTTGCACTTCCTTTTCTGTGATCACCAGGGCTTGTGAACCCAATGGGATGGGGTCAGTTGTAGGAGGTTTGGGTGTTTTTCTGTGATGTGGTTGTGGAGATAGGTGACTGTAGTTTCCTTTCAAATCTGCAGTAAAATACACTCAGGTCATCTGCCAGTTGTTGATTTTCTTCAGCCTTGGAAGGAGGTTTGCCGCAACCGGTGATATTTTTAAGTTTTCCACATGTTTGCTGGTTCATTTGTTGAGAACTGATTCCTTAGGTTTTCAAAGTAGCTTCTTTTTACTTCTTTGATCTCCCTTGTTAATATGTTTCTGGTCTGATTTACAGCATTCTATCACTTTTTCTGTAGGTTTCTTCTTTGGAACGATGACGTAGCTGCTTAAGTTTAGATTAGATTGTTTATTTGTATGCCGCCCTTTTCCCTGGGGGGATTAAGGGCGGGTCACAATCCAAAGGAAGGGGGGGAAAACAGACTTTTACATATAAGACAGTACATGATTAAAACGCAACATTCGTACCATTCGGGCGGGTTACAATCTTTAGCCCCAGGCCTGACGGGATAGCCAGATTCTAAGGGCTGTGCGGAAGGTCTGGAGGGTGGTGAGGGTACGAAGCTCCACGCGGAGATCGTTCCATTGGGTCGGGGCTACCACCAAGAAGGCTCTCCTCCGCGTGGTGGCCAGTCGGCATTGGCCAGCGGATGGAACTCGGAGGAGGCCTAAACGATGAGATCTAATGGGTCGTGTGGAGGTGATCGGCAGTAGGCGGTCTCTCAAGTACCCAGATCCACTACCATGAAGGGCTTTATAGGTGGCAAGTAGCACCTTGAAGCGTATCCGGAGATCGACAGGTAGCCAGTGCAGCTCGCGGAGGATAGGTGTTATGTGGGTGAAGCGAGGTGCACCCACAATCGCTCGCGCGGCTGCATTCTGGATTAGCTGAAGTCACCGAATGCTCTTCAAGGGCAGCCCCATGTAGAGCACATTGCAGTACTCCAGCCTAGAGGTCACAAGGGCACGAGTGACTGTTGTGAGAGCCTCCCGGTTCAGGTAGGGGCGCAACTGGTGCACCAGGCGAACCTGGGCAAATGCTCCCCTGGTCACAGCTGACAAATGGTGTTCGAAAGTCAGCTGTGGGTCCAGGAGTTTAGCTTTGAACCAAGGTTTATTGTTACTGTATATTTGCAAGTTCCTTGTTGGTACACATAGGTCTTCACAGAAACAGACATATAATGTTACAGGATCTAGGTCTGCAGTGGTATCTTCAAAAATATTCCAAACAGTGGAGTTGAAGCACACCTGTAGCTTTACCTCCTTTCAATTCCAAGTAGAATTTTTTATTCTTCTGTTTCTCTTTCCATTTTTTTTTTAGGAGCAGAACTCAACGGAGAGTGTCTACACTCTTGAAGATCTTGTGTTTGTTGTGTTTGGACTTTTTATGGCTGGGACCACAACCACAATCCAAACTTTGCTTTGCAGCCTTCTAGCAATAGCTAAATTGCCACATCTTCAAGGTATAAAAATACCCACAAATATATAATATTGTGTTGGTACTCCTAGGGTTGCCACTATTAATGCTAAGAAAGAAATGATGGTGTTTAAAGAAAACATATTTTTAAAGAAAAAAGAAAGTAAAGATGGAGTTGAGTAAAGTAAACTCATTGCAGCTGGATTTCTGAATTTTCCTAGGAATATTTAGGCAGTGTTTTCCACTGTCTTCTTATAGATTTTTTCAAAGATTTCCCAATCTAGCTAACATGCCATTGAAATAAATGGGTTTCCCATCAAATCTTGAGATTTTATGAAAACAATTCTAGTCAATTGGTAATGATTAGATCAAAAAGAGGCAGGAGTGATTGAATGTCTATGGAGATTCTAAGTCATCCAGGTCATGGTTGTCCCAAAAGTGCTTTTTCAGGAGGCAACTGGACTTTCTTGTTTTTTCATTCAAGACTCATCCAAGAAGCTTCTTCAGCTCTGACTGGATGGTGGGGAATGGAAGGATTTATATTCCTTGCAGACAGCTGGTCATTTGCATTCTTTTAGAGAATCATTGAGGCCACTTGGAGATTTATCTGTGTGTTCTCAGGGTCACCTGACTAGTGCAAATGGTTCCTGTAATCTGCAGTTTTTCTGAAAATCCATTCATCCAGAAAAAAATGCAAACTACAGGAACCATTTGCACGATTTAGGTGACCCTGAGGACACAGACAATCTCCAAGTAGCTCAATGACTCTCCAAAAGGATACAAATGACTAGCTGTCTGCAAGGAAAATAAATTCTTCCATTACTCACCAGAGCTGAAGAAGCTTCTTAAATGAGAAGAAAAATGTTTTCACAGAAAAAGCAAGACAGTCCAATTGCCTCCTGAAAAAAGCATCTTTAGGACAAGTGATTGAATGCTGTAACAAAAATTTTCCGTCCATACAGCAACAGTGGGATTCACTTACCTTCCCTCACAAATGTGAGTGCATGTGCCCCATCTGCGCAATCCCACTGCACATGTGCAATTCTCGCATATTACATTGGGGTGGGTGGGCAGAGCCTCCTGCTGCTGCCACTACCGGTTCCCCCGAACCGGAGAGAACCGACCAGGTGGTTCCGCCCCAAGCGACTTATGGACCCGTTGAGGTTCCAGACGGAGCTTGGGGTTATTCCTGATACTCTCGCCCACAGTTCGGCGGAGACTCTGGTTGCTGCCTGGCACTCGGCAGCATCAGAGTCTCTTGACCGGATTGCGCCACTACGGCCCCTCCGGGTCGGCGGATCCCGGAGGCCTCCTTGGTTCACCGAAGAGCTCCGGGAGATGAAGCGCCAGAGGAGACGCCTAGAGCACTTGTGGAGGTCCGATAGGTCCGAATCGAACCGAGCACTTTTGACAGCATGCACCAAGGAATATATCAGGGCATTAAGGACAACTAAAAGAACACATATTGCCACCTTGGTTGCATCCGCCGAGTCCCGCCCAGCCGCCCTGTTTAGGATAACCCGCTCCCTCCTAAATAGGAGGGAGGCAGGGGACCCCCTACAGGGTAAAGCTGAGGAGTACGTCCAGTTCTTGGCGGACAAAGTTGCTCGGTTTCGGTCGGACTTGGACTCCACCCCTGCAGATCCAGCCGAGACACAGGGGGATAACTTGGCAGACCATCTCTGGGTTGAGTTTCAGGATGTTGCCTCTGGGGATGTGGACAAGGCTATGCGAGCTGTGAGTGCCTCAACCTGTATACTGGACCCGTGTCCCTCCTGGCTGGTTGCCAACAGCAGTGAGGTGACACGAGGCTGGATCCAGGCGGTCGTTACCGCCTCCCTTCGGGAGGGGCACTTCCCCGCCGCACTTAAAGCGGCGGTGGTGAGACCCCTCCTGAAGAAACCATCCTTGGATCCAGCCGTTCTTAATAACTACCGTCCAGTCTCCAACCTTCCCTTCGTTGGGAAGGTTGTTGCGAAGGTGGTGGCCTTCCAGCTCCAGCGTACCTTGGAGGAAGCTAGTTACCTTGACCCCTTCCAGTCCAGCTTCAGGCCCGGTTACAGCACAGAAACCGCTTTGGTCGCATTGACCGATGATCTCTGGAGAGCCAGAGATGGAGGCCATGCGTCCATCCTGGTTCTCCTTGACCTCTCAGCGGCTTTCGATACCATCGACCATGGTATCCTTCTGCGACGACTGCGGGAGGTGGGAGTGGGAGGCACTGTTTTGCAGTGGTTCTCCTCCTACCTCTCGGACAGGTCACAGTCGGTGTTGGTGGGGGGGCAGAGATCGTCCCCGAGGCCCCTCACTTATGGGGTGCCGCAGGGCTCGGTCTTATCCCCCCTACTATTTAACATATACATGAAACCGCTGGGCGAGATCATTCGGAGGCACGGGATAAAATACCATCAATACGCGGACGATCCACAGTTGTATCTGTCCGCCCCGTGCCAACTCAATGAAGCGGTGGACGTGATGAACCGGGGTCTTGAGGCCGTTAAGAACTGGATGAGAGCTAACAAACTGGTACTCAACCCAGACAAGACCGAGTGGCTGTTGTGTTTCCCTCCGAACAATTTGGCCAGCGTTCCATCACTCAGGCTGGGGGGTCAAAATTTACACCCCTCAGATAGGGTCCGCAACTTGGGAGTCCTCCTGGACCCACAGCTGACTTTTGACCATCATTTGTCAGCTGTGACCAGGGGGGCATTTGCCCAGGTTCGCCTTGTACGCCAGTTGCGGCCCTACCTGAATCGGGAGGCCCTCACAACAGTCACTCGAGCCCTTGTGATCTCTAGGCTGGAATACTGCAATATGCTCTACATGGGGCTGCCCTTGAAGAGCATCCGGCGACTTCAGCTAGTCCAGAATGCGGCTGCGCGAGTGATCGTGGGCGCACCTCGGTTCGCCCACATAACACCGATCCTCTGTGAGCTGCGCTGGCTACCTGTTGATCTCCGGGTGCACTTCAAGGTGCTACTTACCATTCATAAAGCCCTCCATGGTAGTGGATCTGACTATTTGAGAGACCGCCTTCTGCCGATTACCTCCCTTCGTCCCATCAGATTGCATAGAGTAGGCCTCCTCCGAATTCCATCCGCCAGTCAGTGCCGACTGGCGACTACGCGGAGGAGAGCCTTCTCAGTAGCAGCTCCGACGCTTTGGAACGATCTCTCCGTGGAGATTCATACCTTCACCACCGTCCAGACCTTCCGCACAGCCCTCAAGATCTGGCTATCCCGTCAGGCCTGGGGATAAGACCCTAATCTCGCCCCACCCAAATGTTGAATGAATGTTGTGTTTTATTGTTTTATTTCATTATATTCCACATTTTCTTTTTGTGTTTTGTCTTGCACTCCCTTCCTACAAATTGTAAGCCGCCCTGAGTCCCCTCAGGGAAAAGGGCGGCCTATAAATGTCAAATAAATGAAATGAAAATGAAATGAAACTGGCTGAATACCACTTCTGCCATACTGCCATAGACCATTCAACCAATTGCAATAGTTTAATACTTGCTGTATGAAATCTTAGTATGCATGACTGAAATTAATATAGGTTTTCTTGAGGATCATTTTTGCAATAATATAAATGAACATTCCTTTTAAATCAAGGTCATCATCTCCAACATTTTGAAATACACTGTTTCAGACAATGGTAACAGGAATGTATAAATATGACATAGATGAAAAATAATAAATATTGTTACAGAATATAATTAATCTTAATTCATGATACCACCCAAAATTGCTTGATTAATTATAGATGAAACTACTAGCTTTTTGAAAATGGGCTCATGGTTTTTGGAGGAATGAATGTTTGCTGCTGGTGTAAATATTAATGTATATATAATAGCAGTTTAGGAAATTAATTTAAGAACTGTATCTTTTCTCCTGACTACTATTTATCCTCTTTTTGGGTGAAGACTCTAAACTTCAGAAAACCCACACAGAAATGCTTTATGTTTACTGCCTCTCAAGATATCTAGTAAGGCACAGAGTGTTCTGACCTAGGCTTCCTGAGAAAGCATAAATCACAATCTTAGTCCCCAAATCCCTCTTTTATTTAAATGGCTGTGAATTATAGTCATTCATAGCCCATAATGATTCAAAAACAGTCTAAAGAGTCTGACAGATGTCTGCTCGAGTTGCCGCAGTCTTTCAGGATAAATTGATAAGCACCCACCTTTATCTCCCTTGAAACACTGCCAGAGATCTAATTGCCAATTAGTTTTGCAACACCAAACGTATTACAGAGTCAAACAGGACTTATCAGAGCTTGAACCAATTATACGACTCACACTGTTCTTCTGACTCGCTGATGTCAGGCTCCGAAGGCAGCTCGTAACTACCAGATGGTCCTGGCCCCCTTCCCTGCCTCCAACGAGGAGCCCTCATCTGAGCCTTCCCCAGACTCCAAGACTCACCCATGTTCCTCTCATACTTCCTCACTGTCCAACTCTGCTGCCAGCTCCGCAGGCTACCAGAGAACCACAACAGAGAGATTCAAATAATATGAATCTCATCTTGCACTAGAAAAGTTGAAATAGTATCTACTGAGAAATGACTTTGAGGAGAAGCTATTGTCCTGGCTACCGTTTTCCCTCAATGTGCTTTGGAACATATATTTCTATTCAAATGACTGCATGTGCTCACATGACAAAATCTGCCAATATCATCTCAATCTATTCTTCTCACAGCTAAAGTGCAACAGGAGATTGATGAAGTTGTTGGTAGAAATCGCACTCCAAGCATGGAAGACCGACTGAAAATGCCTTTCACAAATTCCTTTGTTCATGAGGTTCTGCGAAATCAGAAAGGGACCCTTGAAACCTTCCCACGAGCAACAACTTGTGACACAAAGTTCCATGGTTACACTATTCCCAAGGTATGGTGATACAAGTATTTAAGAAGGTTCTCTAGGGAAGAAAGGAAAGAATGACTAAGATATTTGAGAAGAGAGGTAATTTGAATAAAATAGCAATTTAGAGAAATATGTACTGAAAGAAATATATATTCCTTCCCTCTTCATTCTTCAAGGTTCAGAAGATAGCTAGTCACTGCCTGTTTTTATTTTAGGCAAGTGGAAAGCAAAGGCACTTTCTTCTCCATAAGAAATAGTATCATTTAATGGCATCTGTTTCTTCCTCTCCTTATAGTGCACGGCTATTGTGCCAGTCTTCACCTCTGTACATTTTGACCCTCTTCATTGGGAGACTCCAGAGAAATTTAATCCCAATCATTTTCTGGATGAAAACGGGCAGTTCAAGAAAAAGGATGCTTTCATGCCATTCTCAGCAGGTACAAGCCTCTGGATTCATATGCTTACCTGATCCACCTTAGTCTTTTATCAGATACAGTTGCAGCAAGTACTTCCTAAATAACCTCTGTTTTCTTCATTGCTATTGTAGGGAAGAGAGCCTGTCCAGGGGAGGCCCTGGCTAGGATGGAGCTCTTCCTGTTCTTCAGCACTCTGCTCCAGAATTTCACCTTCTCTCTGGTTGGGGACACCAAAGATATGGATGTAATGTCTTTGTTTATGGACTTCAGAAATAATCAATATCCCCTTATACGAGCTGTTAAACGTTCAGTGGGCACTTGTGGTCAATAATTAGGAGAAAGCACCCACATTAATAGATACTCAAATAAAGCATGTGGGATGGTTATTACATTTAAAGGCAATCTTAAAAATGATGTGGAATACAAATGTAATACTTTTTATAGCAAAGGTAGCTATTCTGACCTCTTATCTGATGACATATTTTAGCACAATTAACAATACTTCGGAAATACTTAATAGCTCTCCCCCCCCCCTCAAGTGGTATTCACGAGGCTTTCAATATCTAATCTATACTGTAGATTTAACTATGCAAGGGTCTCAGTTAGAAGTATTATCACAAATTGATGTTGTGGACTAATCTATATTTGAAAGTAACAAGGAAGATCTTGTATTAGTACAATTTGGCTAAATGCAAGATTGAGTCATTTTCTGTTGACAGTTAATGGTTTTTTTAAAGACTGACAGAGTGACTATTGTATCTGATTGAACTATAATATTTACTCTATGTAATTTCTGATAAATAACTTTATTATTGTGGATAATAAAGAACATATAATTTCAGAAAATCAATGGTTCCAGAAGTACAAAATGCAAAAAATACATTTTAGGATTTCAAAATGGAAGCCATTCCTAAGAAAATTTTGTTTCATTTTTAACTGGATTAAACTCAAAGGGCTCGTATTCTTTTTTTGTCCACTACTGATAAAATATCCTGTAAAAAAGCAAATAAATTGACTCAAGGAGATTCTGCCTACAAAATGGAATTAATCAGCAACCCAATTACATGAATCTTAAATAGATATATTATGCAGAATGCCCTCAAGGATATCCTTGTTGTGTTTATAGTATTTGATGATGGTCAAAACCTGACCAAAATAAAACAAATACCCTTCAAAAATATTTCCAATTCAATTTGATGCCTTGATCAAATTAATTTTTGATCTTTTTTTATTCTTTTCTGCTAGCTTTTTTTAAATTTTAAATTATTTGAATTAAACCAGGTTGTTCTCAAATCAGAGACCAACTGCCTCAAGTCCATATATTAAATGTTTGAGGGTCTCCAGTTCTTCTCCCAGAAGCCTCAGTTTACTCACTGTACCATCTCACATCTACTTTGGTGTAGGCACTTGTTAAGCGATGACCCCCCCCCCCCCGGTCTGTTGTGATCCTCTCTAAATTCTCTGAGACAGAAACAGAAGAGGCAGATGAAATGTCCTGTTGATCTGAGGAGATGGTCAGCAATTAAACATTTGAGATTTTTCTAGATGACAATGAGCAGAACAATGTGGTGTGTTTGTGTGTGTGTTTGTATATGTGTGTTCTAACTCAGATCATGAGGGGGCAGATTATGGTGGGCACATAGCTCAAGAACCATGCCAACAGCGACTCAGGACAGAGCAAAGATGATCAGCATGCCTGCTCAAAAAGAAAAAGCAACTAATGCCCCTAATTTAGCCACCCCAGCATCAGTGGGTATTGAACTGCTGTTTCCCGGTCTTTGAACTTCTGTTGGAAAACAACTATCTGACTCCAGATCTGTTCCTTATTCAGCATTTGGATTCCCAGTATTCCTTTGTGGTGTGTGTGTGTGTGTGATCAATATAAGAAAATATAAATTAAAAACAATTTAACAGAAATCCCAATTTATGTTTAAAAATAGATAAAAAAGATGAATATTCCATAACAGAATCTTTTGCCATGTTCATCCTGAACAAATATCCATTTTACAACATATATGCATTTTGTTAGCAATTAACATTCATATGGTGTACATGTAGGTCTTTTTCTACATGGCAGGAAAAATCCAGCGAAATGCAAATAAGAAAAGATCAATGTGCCTGGCTTTTTTCTAGATAAATCAAATGATTAGGCTGAACACTGCAGATATAAGTCCCAATGAAAAATTGAAATTGAACCATAGAAACATAATTTGTGTTGCTTTGTCTGCTCATAGCACTGCAACAAAACAAAACAGATCATGCCAGACCAATCTTATTTCATTATTCAACATAGTGACTAAATTAGTAGACCCAGTGAAATATTGTGGACATAATAGACTTCAGCAAGGCATTCAACAAAGTAGACCACAACCTACTTCTTGGTAAGCTAGAAAAAAGTGGGATAGATAGCATCACCACCAGATGGATTCGTAACTGACTGACAAACTGTACTCAACTAGTAGTCCTTCATGGGTCTACGTTTACACGGAGGGAAGTAAGTAGTGGGGTAGCATAAGATTCCGTCTTATGACCAGTACTCTTCAATATCTTCATAAACGATGAGCGAATAGAACAATGACCATGAGAACAATCAACCAATGAAACAGCTTGCCTTTGGAAGTTGTGGGAGCTTCATCACTGGAGGCTTTCAAGAAGAGATTGGACTGCCATTTGTGAGAAATGGCGTAGGGTCTCCTGCTTGGGCTTGGGAGGGGGGGTCGTTGGATTAGATGACCTACTAGGTCCCTTCCAACTCTGTTAATCTGTTAAACCTAATCTTCTGGTGTTCTTCTCACATTTTGCAAAACTACAGCAAAATCTGGAAGGATGATTTTAAAAATATGTCTGATTATAAATATGTGAAAAATTTGATCTGCATTTTTCAGAAGTAAATTCAATATCCAGGAAATGGAAAAAGAAGTTTCTGTTGGGAATCTTGAAGAATCATCATTCCAAAATGAAAAAGATATTGATTAAATAAACTCAATAAAAATCTAGAAGGGAAAACAGAGCTGCTAACCAAAATTCTTGTAGAAAAAGAAATGCAATGCAGAACTATCATTCCAGATTCTGAGAGAAATCGATTCAAATAGGAAAATGGCACAACACTCCACAAGTGAGAATTGGAGAAAAATAGAAAGACATCAGATTATGTCATGTCTCCTTATCCTGATTTCTACCTCATTTTCTCTGGAAGCATTCAGATTACAGTGCAACAAATGAGAATAATCAAAGAAAAGAGCTTTACTTCATTGATCCAGAGTGTCTTGTAGTACTGAACAGCAAATTTTCTGCTGAGTTTGTCTGCTATCAAATTTCAATAAGTACCATAAATATCAGCCAGTTTTGAAGTCTTAGACCTTTCAGAATATTCTTTCAATATTTTGAACTGACTGAAACTACCAAGCCCTGTTACATTTGTTGATCTGATCCTTCTGAAATAAATTAGGGAATGTGCTGTTCTGCTAAATGAGTTATTGCATAAGCAAGTCTTTTTTTACCATCACTAAAGCCGGCCATATCCAAACAATGAATGTGACTATTGGAGGTACAATTCCTCCTCCTAATACAATTAGGCATCTTCCTAAGGGCCAAATACTTTTACTGATCTAATTATGTAACTCTTGGCATACGACTCATAACATCCACAAGAGAAAATTATTCATAAAACAAGCAGAAAGATCATCTCTGATTTCTAAAGGAAGGTCAATTTCTTCCTCATAATGACCATGATGGAGAATTGGAGTATTTGAATTGGCTGGACCAAAGTAGGCACTAAATAGAGAGTAGCTTAAGAATAAGCTACATAAAGCCAGGAAAATACAGTTTTTGAAATGGGTGTTAAACAAATATAAAAATTATGGAGACAGCACAGAATATGTTTCAAAGTAAAAGACTCAGTTCATGTTGGGTTCTTCTGTTTGATAAACGTTAAAATTTAACTAACCTTGAAGGGATTTCCAAAGTCCACCCAGTCACATTTCAGGGGAATTCTTCCTGCATGAACTATCTTTTCCTGATGACCCCACTAGTGACAGTGAAACACAATTCAATCTTCATAAAGAGTAGAACAAGGCAAATGCAAGAAACATTTTAATTTGCAGATTGTCTAGAATTCAGGACATGGACTAATCAAGAAAGTAGCTGGAGGTATGCACATTATTTGAAGAATTAGATGAAGCAATTATTTTAGATATATTTTTCCAAAAATGCATATGTGATGCTAAGATCTTAAATTCTAAGGAAATCCTTCTTGCTGAATTATAGGTGCTGTGGATAATTGGGCTGAGGTTTTTTTTTCTCCTGCTAAAATAGATAAAAGCAGGCCTACCCACCGGTAAAAGGTTCACAGTACTGAATTCAATACCTTAACAAGCTGATGACAGGAAAAATCTTAAGACTCACAGAATTCAAAAGTTATTTGGGTTATCTGAAGGACTGCCTCTTCCCAGTTACATCTTCACTAGAGTTGGTATTCAGCAGGTTCTGATAAGTTCTGGAGAACCAGTAGCAGAAATTTTGAGTAGTTTGGAGAACCAATAAGTATCACCTCTGACTGGCCCCACCCCCATCTATTCTCTGCCTCCCGAGTCCCAGCTGATCGGGAGGAAATGGGGATTTTGCAGTAACCTTCTCCTGGAGTGGGGACAGAATGGAGATTTTACAGTATCCTTCCAGCCACACCCACCAAGACATGCCAAGCCATGCCACACCCCTTAAGCCACGCTAACAGAACCAGTAGTAAAAACAAATTGAATCCCACCACTGATCTGCTCATTCATCAGATCAGGCAAGAGAAGGGTGCTGGAGGTGCAGGGGAGGTTTTCCATCTCTCAGGAACTGCACATGGTGACCCAAGGAAGCAGGCTTTCTCCTTATGGAACATTCTCCTCCATCAGCTTAGTCAGCTCAGCTCTATCCCTCCTTATTTTCCAGAAATCCCTCAACACCTGGTTTTGTCGTGAAAGGACTGGTCACTTTTTGAGGCTGCTCTTCTGCTACTTGAATTGTGTATGTGTGAATCTGTGTTTGCGTATGTGAATATGATTGGTTTCAGCATGTTATTTTTATACTTTCTTTGCAATACGTGAGCAGCAGTAGATATAGTTCATACCTTTTTTAAATGAAAATTATCAGTACTTTTGATCAGTGATGTCATCAAAGTAAACAAACCCACGTGCTGATTACATCACCAGATCATGCCCCCTAAGCGGAAGTGACGTACACAGCCCCCACCTTCCGGATGTGACGTGCATACCCCTCCTCCCCGGCTGGGGTGTGCATAATTGACCCCACGTGGTGCAGGTTTCACAAGATCATAACCCTAGCCGGATATGTGTAATGGCCTAAGTCTATTATGATGAGTAACCCTAACAGATAAGTTGTTGTGCAATATCCTAACCCTATTTTTTCAGATAAGACGTGTTGAAATTTACCCCATCAAGAAAGATGCCAAGACTCTGTGTACATGATTAGTTTAACCCTAGATTAATTCTATGGACATTCAAGGGTGGTGGGAGTGGGGTTGTGAAATAAAAAAAATGTTTTTTTATTTGTAATCAATCTCCTAAGGGCTGCATTTAAACCCACTTTTTTCCCTAGAAGGAATTTATTTCTAGGCAATGTTGGTTTTAATTTTTGTTGAGACATGGGGTCTGCATTTAACCATTTTTTCTCTAAAAGGTATTTATTTCTAGGTAGATTGAAGCCCACCAACAGGAAAAGACAAGGAATATTAACAGGAATTAAAATGTTCACAATAGGCAACCCCGCCAGGTTGCATGCAGTGGATATGCCTGTTCATTCATGCCTGGGATATGCCCTGACATGCCTCACTCGCCCACCCACCCCACTCCTCTGTGATTCCAGGCATGCGCAAGAGACATGTGTGGGACATGCCCGGACATGTCTTACCCATAACTTATAAGAAGTCAGAGAAAAAGTACAAATAATTTTAAGGTGAAACCGTCAAAATGGTTCAGCAAGGAAAAGCAGCCAAGGCAGAAAGCAAATGGGAAGAAGCATTTAACTGTTTTTGAAAATGTTGAAGAGTACTGGGCCTAAAACAGAATCTTGGGGTTCCTCCCCCTGCTCCAGTGGTAAAATTCAAATAATTTAACAACCGGTTCTGTGCCCTAATGACTGGCTGGGTAGGTGTGGCAATGTATGTGTGTCATGTGACAAATCATCTACACTTAAGTGCACAAAATAAAGAAAAACTTAGATAGGGAGTGAGTGCCCCTCTTTCTTTTGTTTTTGCAATATTGTTCAGAAGCAAAAGGAAAAGTACACAAATGAAGCTTTTGAGCTTTTTCTCCCTCTTTTCTATCCAGTATCAGTATTTGGCTTCATAAAATTACAAGCTTGCTCAGAACTACTAACATTTTTATGTGGTTGTATGTACTTAGAGATACAAAACCCTAGGAAGCATTAATGGTGTAGTTATAAATTCATAAAATTACAACTTTGCTCAAAAGTAGTGAACTGTTATGCTGGATGCATTATCTAAGCTAACACATGTGTTATATCACACAACAAGCAAGTTCATCAACCAGGAAAATCATATTACATTTTTAGATAAGAGGGAAAAAATAATCATCCCAATGTCTTTGGCCTGAACAACATTTTGTTGCAATTTTGTAGTGAGAATCATGGAAGGGAAGATTCACGTTCACTGATCGCACTCATAAATTTCTCTGGCCTTTGTTGCAGGGCAGCCTTTTGACCCAAGAAGAAGTTATGCAAGTGCTGTTTCTAATGTGATCTGTGCAGTAATCTTTGGCAATCGATTTGATTACAAAGATCACACCTTCATAAAGAACCAGGAGATTGTGGAGTCTCAAATAAGATTTCTTTATAGTTTCCTAGGAATGGTACGTTTTCCCTCTCTGATGCTCCTCCTGATACCCCATTTTTCCTACTAGGTCTCTCTGTGTGTGCAAACCTCCAAATCAGAATTGCAATGAGCTACTAAGCATGAACTATCAAAGCTAGACATCCAGTGGGATTGAGCTATTCAAACATAAATTGATTCTCAGCAAACCTTTCCTAGCTAGGCTTATTTCCTAGGAGACCATTTCCTTCTTTCGTAACTCCTTTGGTTCCTGATCTGCTTATTCTAGAATCACTGATTTCTTATAAATTAATGATATAAGGACAATGTCAATATTACAATCAAACTAATTATTATATTTTACAAAGTATTATAACATTTTTTAAAGTGCAATGGTATGCATACAGCTATGAATCATATTAGCAGTGCTAATTATCATGTCAGATGGTAGACAGGTGCATCTCTCCTTGTCATGGCTTTTCAGACAACTACCATAGGTTTATGCACACACTTCTTTCTTCCAATCTTCAAGGACTTTGGCCTTTTTCACCATTATCGCTTTGTAGGAGAGATGGGGCAGGGGGAGTCTAGGAAAGGAGCAGGTGAGTCCCTTGCAAAGTATCTCCTGCATGGAAATCAGCCCAGGTGAGGAGAGATCTAGGGGAACTTTCCAAGAGACACCTCTTCAATTAACTTATTACAATGATACATTCCCATTTTAATTTCTAGATGCTGTATTTACTCGTGACTACAATTAAAAACAACATACTGAGATTCTTGTGATTCTTGTCTTCTGGTCTTGGACCTATCTGAGGGTTGACAATTAGTAATATCAAAGTAAAAGCTACTCTCTGAACAGTTGGGGTATTAAGCCTCCACAATAATGACCAAAAAGGCATACTATTTAATTGTACTCTGTGGCAGATGTACAATACTTTTCCAAAAACAATGGAATACTTTTTTGGGTAAGGTGACCAGACGTCCCGCTTTTGGCGGGACACCCCCGCCTTTTGATGCATATTCCCGCGTCCCGCCCGCTTTTTAAAAAGACACGCTTTTTTTGGCGCTGGCAGCTCCCGCCCATCAGCTGCTGGGCTGGCTCATCATTTCGTTCTATGCTACCTACAAATTTAAGCCAGCCCAGCCTGCCGCTCACTAATTTGATTGGCTGGACTCCAGCCAATCAGTGAGCTGGCCAACCAGCTCACTGATTGGCTGGACTCCTTAGCTGAGGACGCATGCGCGAGTTCTCCATTTTATTTCGTCTTTCTTTCTTGTTGGGGTTGCAGCTGCTGCGCTTACTCACTGGTGGTGAGTATGTTTTGTATTGTCTAATTAATTTGGTACCGTGGGAATCGGGAGGCGCTGGGGGGAGGAGACGTTGCTGGTCGCCGCGTGCTCCCTCGCTCGCGGCGGAGGAGGAGGAGGGGAAAGCAGCCCGGCGTTGCTGGTCGCCGCGTGCTCCCTCGCTCGCGGCTGAGGAGGGGGAGGAGGGGGAAGCAGCCCGGCGTTGCTCGCGGAGGAGGAGGAGGAGGGGTGGAAGGCAAGCAGCCCGGCGTTGCGTTGCTCGCGGAGGAGGAGGAGGGGGGGAAGGCAAGC
This sequence comes from Thamnophis sirtalis, assembly GCF_051295495.1. Classification (NCBI taxonomy): domain Eukaryota; kingdom Metazoa; phylum Chordata; class Lepidosauria; order Squamata; family Natricidae; genus Thamnophis; species Thamnophis sirtalis. The sequence goes on from NW_028261383.1 coordinate 116,829,834, forward strand.
AGCCCGGCGTTGCACGCGGCGGAGGAGGAGGAGGGGTGGAAGACAAGCAGCCCCGCGTTGCGTTGCTCGCGGAGGAGGAGGAGGAGGGGGAAGGCAAGCAGCCCAGCGTTGCACGCGGCGGAGGAGGAAGCAGCCCGGCGTCGCTGCTCGCCACCCGCTCCCTCGCTCGCGGCCAGGCTTTGGTGCTGCCTTTCCCGCTCTGTGCGTGCTGCCCAGACCAGACCTCTCTTCCTTCTGTGGAGTCCGTTCGTGAATCCATGGGATTCGCCACGGAAGGAAGAGATATCGGGGGAGCGGCGGACGCCAGCAGAGAACGTCCCCTCGCTTCTTGGCCTCCCCGCTGCTGTCCCGATGTCTCTTCCTTCCGTGGAGTCCGTTCGTGAATCCATGGGATTCGCCGCGGAAGGAAGAGATATCGGGGGAGCGGCGCCGCCAGCAGAGAACGTCCCCTCGCTTCTGGGCCTCCGAGAGCGTGGACGCAGCGGCAGCTGCCCGCAGACAACTTCCACGCTCTTCCGGGGCTCCTGTCGCTCGGCAGAAGCTCCTGAAGCGTGTGGAAGTTGTCTGCGGGGCAGCTGCCAGCGCACCCACCTCTCCTCCTGCCTCTTCGTGCATGGGATCGCTGCCTCCGAGAGCGTGGGAGCGGCCGTGAGGAGTCCGTTCGTGCAGCGCCCCAACCTCTCCTCCTGCCTCTTCGTGTATGGGATCGCTGCCTCCGAGAGCGTGGGAGCGGCCGCGAGGAGTCCGTTCGTGCAGCGCCCCAACCTCTCCTCCTGCCTCTTCGTGAATGGGATCGCCGCCTCCGAGAGCATGGGCGCAGCGGCTGCCGCCCGCACAGAACGTCGTGCGGGGGTCCCGCCGCCCGGAAAGTTATGGAAAGTTATCTGCGGGCGGCGTCCGTTCGTGATTGGGATCGATCGCCGGGGCAGCCTCTCGCTTCCGGAACTTCCTCTCTCACTTCCGGGGGTCCTGCCGCCCGGCATAAGCCCCTGAACCGCCGCGGAATCCATTTGTGAATCAAAATGGATCCGCGCGGCAGGAGGAGAGGTTGGGGCGCTGCCAGCTGCCCGCAGACAATTTCCTCTCGCTTTCGGGGGTCCCGCCGCCTGGCAAAAGCCCCTGAATCGCTTGGAAGTTATCTGCTGGCGGCGTCCGTTCGTGATTGGGATCCATCGCCGCCTCCGAGAGGGTATACAGAACACTATTTACCTAAATGTGCATATATACAGTTTAGTATTTTAGCATTTATTTTTGAAAAAAATCAAACTCCTAAATCATGGTGTATAGCTTATTGCTCCTATCTTGGACATATTTTTTCTGATCAAACATTTGTGTTTACTGGGGTGGTGCATAAAGCTGAAAAGAGTTATTGTTTGTAATTTTTCTACATTATTTTGCTGTTAAAGAAGAGTTTTCTTCTTGGGGATAGATATTGATGGAGATTTCTTGTGCCATTAGGAATTGTTGCAAAGAAAAGATAAAGAATCTTATGGTGTGATATTGGTGAATTTTTTAAAAAAATAGTCTGTGTTGTCTTTCTGTCCCAAATAGTTAAATATAATTTCATTATGAACATCTGCAGGGTTTATGGGATTCCCATAATATGGGAGATTCATGCCTTTGTAGGTCATATTTGCCCATTTGTGGTTTTCTGTCTCATCTGTGAAATTCACAACCTTTTATTTGTTATGTTCTGAATTTTTCTCTTTTTAGAAAGTGATAAATCTACCTGCAATTTAATCTTGACCAGGCATCCTGACTTTTAAGAAGTCACTGACATGCCAGTTTTAAAATTGTTTTTTTTCTTGATAGTTAAGGTCAAAAATTTAAACTTGCTGTCACAACTTTGAGCAGGGTGTGAGATTGTTGATGTCCATTTTACTGTCTTTCAATAACTGTATAATGTTCCAATCAAGCCTCAAATTAAGATGTTACCAACTAGTATGTGAACTACTGGAAAGATTGTGTGCCTATAGAGTTAAGAGTAAGAGTTTCATTTCATGCATCAGAAGGCTGTATAGTGTAGAGAGAAAAATATGTTCAAAACATTACAGTTGTATGTGTTAGCCGCCTGAATCTATATTACTGTCTTTGTTTTAAAAATTTTCTCTCAGGATCCCAAAATGGTATTTGTTTGTATGGGTTATATTTATCAATATGTATTGCATTAAATATTGAAATCTAAGTATTCACTGCTACTGTGGATTCTCACAATTGTTTGATGGGATTTCAACATAGGCTGGCAAATTTGAATTTTGAGTACCCTTGATTGGGTCTGACCCTCTGGACTCCAAGGAGAGATTTTAAGAAACACTGATTTCTTTTGCCAGGTAATATGTAATAGGTTGCCACTGCAAGTGTATTTGAAAAAGATAGCTTACTCTATGGTGTTGTTTTTTTTATTTTTATACTGGAATTCTTCATGAAAAAATCCAAAAGGATTTACAAAAGAATAATAAAATATCTCTTCAAGAAAACAATAAAACTAACAGTGTCAGTGAAGATAATATAGAAAAGCAAGGCTAAGTGAGGGGTCTCGAGGAGGGGGAAAACATTTAGTGACCAAAGTTACAATGGCATTGAAAAAAGTGACTGATGACCATTTTTCACACTTAGCGACCGTTGCGACCATTTTTCACACTTAGCGACCGTTGCAGCATCCTCATGGTCACGTGATCAAAATTTTGTTTGGCAACAGATTCGTATTTATGCTGGTTTCAGTGTCCTGGGGTGACCTTTTGACAAAAAATTTTTTTTTTAATCAAGCCCCCCCTCCCCCCCCCGGTCAAGGGTGTCCCTCTTTTCCAATCTGAAAATCTGGTCACCTTATTTTTGGGTGACACATCAAGTCTTTTGCTGAGGTTGAAAAATTCTGCGATTATATCCATGAGAAGGTGGATTTGAACAAGAAGACATTAGATCCCCAGAACCCACGTGATTATATTGATTGCTTCCTTCTCAGAATACAGAAGGTAGGCATGTAGATACCATATCTGGATAACTGTATAAATATCTCCAATATGCACCTAAGATGAAAGTAGTTCATCCCAGATGATGATGGTGGTGATGAAGTTATCCATTCAGTGGTGTTCAAGTCCTAGTTATAATATGGTCCAGGCCTTTCCACATCTTCTGATCTTGACCTAGTTATCTGAGTTATTCTGTGCTACGGCTTGTGTCCAGACATTGTGTTCTTTGATGTCACTTTTTCCACCGGTCCGATTTTCATTACTAGACTTGGATATAAATGAATTGATAAAAATATTCCTTTCCACTACCTGATGGACAGAGAGTACCTCCCAAACAATTTGATACTGATTTTGAAAGTTTACAAAACTTTGGGGGAATTGAAAATTGGGTTTAATTTACCTCAGAGGCTTCCTGGTAATTTATTCAATGAAAATATTGACTATTTAAAATATAATTGTATGATGAATCAGGAGTTTAGTAGTTCTGGATGAGAGTCCAAGTTTGCGTAACCCTCCTGGAAGTCACAGTTTAAAGCAGTTTGTATTTCATTACCCTCATAGTACTGAATTCAAGGCGGAAGTATCATCTCTAACAAGCTGACAAAAGCTGAGGAAAGAAACACCTTAAATCCTACAAGAGTTCAAAAGCTATTTGCGTTATTTGAAGGATACTTCCTCAAGCAGGAGAGGGGTCATGTAAGTTCACCTTTTAAGGAATGAAGTAGACAAGGCCCTCAACCCTGTGAGCGCCACCACCTGTCAGTAAGATCCTTGTCCCTCTGAATGTTGAAAGCCTCCAGGACAGTGACCAGAGGGTGGATCCAGGTTATGATTAATATGTAGGGTGACCAGATGTACCGATTTCAGCATGACAAGCACGCTTTCTAACAATTTTTCCTGCGTCCCTCCGCCTTTTAAAAAAGTCTCGATTTTCTGGCTTCATGTTGAAAGCCCAGTGGATTTGCTTAAGAAATCCTAACCGGGTCAAGACAAAAGACACCCTATCTAATCCCTCTCTCTCTCTGTCTCAGTACTTTCATTGAAGATATTAAAACGTTAAAGCAACAAAACAGACCTCCCCCCCCCCCAAGCGCCGGTCACGTTCACCTCATTTTATAAGGAAAAAATGATCTAGTACCATAGAGCTGCAGGAAATGGCTAGAGAGGTCGCCATTGTTACTTCCTGGATTTTCTGGAGGGGAGGGGCACAGAGGTTGGAGGACTCTAAAATGGTGGGAAAGTTTCTTTGAAACTTGGAGTTTCTGCCTGCTGGTAAGTATGCTGGGTTTTTTTTCTTTTATTTTTTAATGCATTTTAAAATAATGTAGGTTTTCAAAAATGTGCAGCTGTTTTTTTTTTATTCAAAACAATATGTGATGTGCCATGGAAAAATCATTAAAAAAAAAAACCTGAAAGAACAAAAGGTTTTTTTTAGGGTATTTTCCTGATCAAAACTATAATTGTTTCTGCATGACACCCTTAATCACAAATAGCCAACTACCCTTCATTCTAAATAGTTTTATTTCCTTTATTGTATGTGATTACTCAAGTCCAAAAACTGAGTTAATTGGATAAACTCAGCTCCACAATTTACTAAATATACAGTTACAGGAATTTCATGTATAGTATGCTGTCTCTTAGGGTTTATTGAACATAGGAGAATAATATGAGAGGGATTTGGTGTAAAATAAGCTCTTTTAATGAATTCAAAATCAACGCAGCAGACAAGACATGGGAGTGAACATAATACACACTTTAACAATATTTTTTTTTCTTTTAGCCATCAAATACTGCAGCAAGTGTGTCAGTAATAATAGCAAGACAGGCATAGGATTTTCCAGCCAGGTTAATTTTACTTTTTTATGGTTTTGATGTTGTATTTAATTTTATCTGCATTAGAAACTTATGAAGGCTGTGCAACATTTTGAGGTGATATAGAGTATGTAAAGGCATGAATACAGTAGAACCTCTGGTCACAACCATAATTCGTTCCATAACATTGGTCGCAAACTGATTTGGTCAGGAATCAAACCTAATTTTGGAAATTTGGCGCTGACAAAAAAAATGGTGCAGAAGGGGAAATCAGCAGCGGGGGGGGGGAGGGAGGAGAATATGAATATTTTGGTCAGAAGCGTTCGTGACCAGAGGTTCTACTGTATAACATCTTCACTTAAGACTTAAGATTCACTTAAGATATAACATCTTCACTTAGGATTCACTTAAGAACTGTGGCAGGAAAGGTGGTATAGTGACCAAAGTTACAATGGCATTGAAAAAAAGTGACTGATGACCATTTTTCAAACTTAGCGACCATTTTCATACTTAGCGACTGTTGCAGCATCCTCATGGTCACGGGATCAAAATTTTGATGTTTGGCAACAGATTCGTATTTATGATGGTTTCAGTGTCCTGGGGTCATATAATCACCTTTTGACACAGTCAAATGGGGAAACCAGATTCACTTATGTTACTAACTTATCAGCTGCATTTATTCACTTAAGAACTGTGGCAAGAAAGGTGATATATTGACCAAAGTTACAATGGGATTGAAAAAAGTGACTGATGACCATTTTTCACACTTAGCGACCATTTTCACACTTAGCGACCGTTGCAGCATCCTCATGGTCACGTGATCAAAATTCGGATGTTTGGCAATAGTTACAATTTATATTTGTAAATTGTAGTTATGTTGAAATAAAAAAAACATTACAATACTATTTTTGCGTTATATGAAAAATTTTGTTGCTCCGTATAAAATTTTTAATCACCCCCCCCCCCGGTCAAAGGTGTCCCTCTTTACCAATCTGAAAATCTGGTCACCTTATTAATATGTCATTAGATGGAGGGTATTTCTGGAGGCTTTTAAAGAGACCTTGGTTTGCCTCCTCCTTAAAAAACCATCACTGCCAGGACAACTTTCATCCAATTTCCTTTTTGGTGAATGTTATGGAAAATCTGGGGACCTGACAGCTTCAGAGGGTCCTAGATGAAGCAAATTATCTGGATCCCTTTCAGTCAGCATTCGGGCCTAGTTATGGGATGGAAATGTCATTGGTCACACTTGATCATCTTTGATGAGAGTGGGATTGGGATATTGCAACCACCCTTGCTCTCCATGACCTCTCAATGGCTTTCAATAACATTGATCATGATATCCTTCTGGGTCAGCAATGGGGAATACAGCTGGGTGGCACAGTTTAGTGCTAGTTCAGCTCCTTTCTCAAAGCTGATTCCAATCACTGTTAATAGGGATTGAGAGATCGAGCTCTTGGTCATTATCATGTGGCATTCTGCAGGGCTTGCCACTCGTCTCTATTCCTTTCCATCATCCATATGAATCCATATGGATGAGATCATCTGTCACCATGGGTTCAGGTGTCTTCAGACTTTTGACAATATCTAAATCTATATTGCCACTCCTGGTGATCCAAATGATACTCTGGTTATCCTCTTGTGGTGCCTGGAGGCTGTGGGGCCTGGATGGGCCTTTGATTGAATCCTGGTAAGACCAAATGGCTTTGGGTACATGAGGCTTTGTCATCTTTGAATATGAATGAGGTGGCACTACCCTAGTTCAGAATTTTTTGGGGAGGGGGTCTCCTGGACTTGCAACTCCTGCCCAAAGAGCAGGTGGCTAAGGAGAAACTTTGGGTTGTGTACCAATTGTGGCATTTCCTGGATCAGGAATCCCTGGGCTCTTTTGTTCAGGAGCTAGATATCTTACAATTGGGCTATTGTAATGTGCTCTGTTGAGCCTACCTTTGAAGAGCATTTGGAAGTTACAGCTGGTACAGAGTGCAGTGGCTCAGACAGTTCTTGGGATCCAAAGAATGCCCCATATAACATCACTAATCTGTGAGCTGTATTGGCTGCCGGTCTGCCTCCAGGTGCAATTCAAGGTCTTGGTAATCATCTTTAAAGCAGCTGATGGCATAAGAGAAGACTACTTGAGGGACTCAATTGGCTTGGCCCATCCCATCTGTGCTGGCATGCTGCAGGCTTGATTATTCTGGCTGGCAGTGTCCAGGAGAAGTGCTTTCTTTGCCATTGCACCTGTGTCAGCCTCAACCCTCCTCACCTTTCATAAGGGCCAGTAGACCTGACTTTCCCAGAGTATAAGAGAGAAGCAACCTAGAACTAAGGACACAGTTTCTAACAGTGAGAACAATTAAATAGTGGAACATCTTGTCTTCAGAGGTTCTGAATGCTCCATCATTGGAGGCTTTTAAGAAGGGACTGGACAACTAATTGTCTGAAATGGAATATGGTATCCCGCTTGTGCAGTAGGTTGGACTAGACGAACTCTAAGGTCTATTCCAACTCTGTTTTTCTGTTATTATTATTTTCTTCTGAAATGATTTTTACCTTGGATAGTTATATAAAAGGCAAATGTCCCTGTTTTCAATTCAATTTATACATGCTCCATATTGTGGCACAAAAAGTACAGAAACAAGAACTCATTTCAACCTAGAATCCAAAGGTAGAGATATTGGTAAATAATTACCCTGTATTGATAACAGTAAAAGAACAAATTGATTTTTTTTTAAAGGATCATAGAAAATATGTTATTTAAATGTGATTGGGGCTCCAGTTGCCTTCTTTTTTCAATATTGTCTCATTGAAACCGTTTCTGGGAGTTTTGAAGAGGAAAATAACTCAGAAGAGGATGGAGCTGACATGGACAGGAGTTGCGCTTCTTCTCTGTATACTTTTCACTCTTGTCTCATATTTCCAAATGTACAAGAGAAAAGGGCAGCTGCCCCCTGGACCTGCTCCATGGCCTATTTTGGGGAACCTCTTTCAGCGAGATGTACTACCTTTGTATAAACATTCTCAAAAGGTAAGGCTAGTTAACTCTTGTACTTCTTCAAAGTTTCTGACCTTTGAAAGATATTTATAGCTTCTTTAATTGCATTAGCTTGATTTATTTTATAAAGAACAATTTTATTTGTGGCTCATTTCTTCAAAGGGAATTGTAATATAAAGTCACCTTGTAGCAATCTGATAAACCAGCAATGGAGGTTTCAAAGTTCATTAAAACATATAGTAACAAGAAAAACTTTAGAAAAAATAAATCTATGAGCCTCAAAATTGTATCATTTGGATTACCGGTAGCATCAAATTCACTGAAAATTCCATTTGATTCCAGATTGTTGAAATGCAGATACAACCTCTGTCCTAATAAAGTTCATCTGGGCTGAAAAAAATCCAGATGATAACTAGATGCCATCAAAGACATACAGAAACACAAAGTCTTTCCTATAATATTATGGAAATCCAGTTCCTTGAAGCCAATTTAGGTTACCAGAGATAGTTTGTCTTCATGAATGGTAGCATTTTGTTCCTGCTTCCATCCTTCAAATGAATCAATTATTCTCTTCCATGCACATTTTTTTCCATCTGTAACCTTTTTTTGTAAAAATAAAATAAAATATCCAGCCTGAAATTAATTCAAAAATTAGAAGAATATGGCAAAGTGGCAGGACTAAAGATCAATGAAGACAAAATGTTTGAATGTTTATTTTATTTATATGCCACCCTTTTCCCCCAAAGGGGACTCAGGGCGGCTCACAACTCAAACCAGGGAAGGGGGGGATACATACAAAATTAAAAACGACACAAAACAATGCATAATTTAAAACACATGATAGTCATACCATTCGAGATGGGGCAACGGTTCTGTAGCCCGAGTCCTGTCGGAACAGCCAGGTTTTAAGGGCTTTGCGGAAGGCCTGGAGGGTGGTGAGGGTTCGAATCTCCACGGGGAGTTCGTTCCAGAGGGTCGGAGCAGCCACAGAGAAGGCTCTCCTCTGGGTAGTCGCCAGTCGACACTGGCCGGCGGATGGAATTCGGAGGAGGCCTAATCTGTGGGATCTAATCAGTCTAGTGGAGGTAATTGGCAGCAGGCGGTCTCTCAAGTATCCAAGTCCAATACCATGAAGGGCTTTATAAGTGACGACTAGCGCCTTGAAGCGTATCCGGAGACCAATAGGCAGCCAGTGCAGCTCGCGGAGGATAGGTGTTACGTGGGTGAACCGAGGTGCACCCACGATCGCTCGCGCGGCTGCATTCTGGACAAGCTGGAGTCGCCGAATGCTCTTCAAGGGCTGCCCCATGTAGACCACGTTGCAGTAGTCCAGTCTAGAGGTCACAAGGGCGCGATTGACTGTTGTGAGGGCCTCCCGGTTGAGGTAGGGACGCAACTGGTGCACCAGGCGAACCTGGGCAAATGGCCCCTGGTCAAAGCCGACAAGTGGTGTTCAAAAGTCAGCTGTGGGTCCAGGAGGACTCCCAAATTGCGAACCCTGTCTGAGGGGCATACTGTTTGACCCCCCAGCCTGAGAGATGGAACACTTGGCCAATTAGTAGGAGGGAAACACACCAGCCACTCGGTCTTATCCGGATTGAGTACAAGCTTGTTAACCCCCTCCAGTCCCTAACAGCCTCAAGGCCCTGGCACATCATGTCAACCGCTTCACTGAGTTGGGCATGGGGCGGACAGATACAGCTGCGTATCGTCCGCATAATGATGGTATTTTATCCCGTGCCGTCGAATGATCTCACCCAGCGGCTTCATGTAGATATTAAACAGGAGGGGGGACAGGACCGAACCCTGTGGCACCCCATAATTCAGGGGCCTAGGGGTCGATCTCTGCCCTCCGACCAACACCGACTGCGACCTGTCCGAGAGGTAAGAGGAGAACCACCGTAGGACAGTGCCTCCCACACCCACCTCCTGCAGTCGTCGCAGAAGGATACCATGGTCGATGGTATCGAAAGCCACTGAGAGGTCAAGGAGCACTAGGACGGAGGCATAACCTCTATCCCTGGCTCTCCAGAGATCATCGATCAATGCGACCAAAGCGGTTTCCGTGCTGTAGCCAGGCCTAAATCCCGGAAGGGATCTAGATAATCGGTTTCCTCCAAGGACCGCCGGAGCTGAAAGGCTACCACCTTCTCAACAACCTTCCCCACAAAGGGGAGGTTGGAGACTGGACGATAGTTGTTTAAGACAGCTGGATCCAAAGATGGCTTCTTCAGAAGGGGTCTCACCACCACCGCCTTTAGAGTGGGGGAAAAGAACCTCTCCCGAAGGGAGGCGGTAACAACTGCCTGGATCCAACCCCGTGTCACCTCCCTGCTGTTAGCGACCAGCCAGGAGGCGCACGGGTCCAGCACACATGTGGAGACACTTACAGCTCCCATGGCCTTGTCCATATCCTCAGGGGTAACAACTTGAAAATCAATCCAGTGATGTCCTGCCAGATTCTCCCTGGTGCCTCAGCTGGCTCTGCGCAATTGGAGTCCAGGTCTGTCCGAAGCCGAGCAACTTTATCCGCGAGGAATTGGACGTAATCCTCAGCTCTGTCTTGCAAAGGATCGCTCGTATCCCTCCTATTTAGGAGGGAATGGGTTATCCTGAACAAGGCGGCTGGGCGCGACTCAGCGGAAGCAATCAGAGAGGCAATGTGTGTTCTTTTAGTCGTCCTAATTGCCCGGAGGTAAGCTCTGATGCTGGATGTTAAAAGTGCTCGGTCTGACTCAGACTTACTGGATCTCCATCGTTGCTCTAGGCATCTCTTTCGGCGCTTCATCTCCCGGAGTTCCTCAGTAAACCAAGGAGCCCTCCTGGATCCACTGCCTCGGATCGGCCGTAAAGGCGCAATCTGGTTAAGAGCCCCTGCCGCTGCTGAATTCCAAGCAGCAACCAGAGTCTCCGCCGGACTGTGGGCGAGGGTATCAGGAACAACACCAAGCTCCATCTGAAAGCCCAAAGGGTCCATAAGTCGCCTGGGGTGGAACCACCTAATCGGTTCCTCCTCCCTACAGTGGGGGTTTGGTCTCCGAAAGTCAAGCCTCAGTAGGTAGTGGTCCGACCATAACAGGGGTAAGATCTCGCTACCCCTCAAACCAAGATCACAACTCCACTGCTCCGAGAGGAATACGAGGTCGAGCATGTGACCCGCCGAGTGAGTCGGGCCCCAAATTACTTGGGCCAAGCCCATGGCTGTCATGGAAGCCATGAACTCCTGCGCTCCATCAGAGTGTTCACCGAGCGAAGGCAAATTGAAATCCTCCAGAACCATAAGCCTGGGAAACTCAATTGCCAGCTCGGCTACTGACTCGAGGAGCGAGGGGAGGGCTGCTGCAACGCTGTTGGGAGGCAGGTACGTTAACAGCAAGCCCACTTGACCCTTGAGGTCCAACTTCACCAGCAGGGACTCACACCCGACAAGCTCCGGAGCAGGGATCCTACGAGGTACTAGAGACTCTGGGATAACAATAGCCACACACCCACCCTTTTTCTGGGATCGCGGCTGATGAAGCACCTGAAAACCCTCTGGGCACATCTCTACAAGGGGGACTCCTCCCTCCGGGCCCAGCCAGGTTTCAGTAATACATGCCAGGTCTGCCCTCTCGTCTAAAATTAGGTCCCGGATGAGGAGAGCCTTATGAACTACAGACCTGGCATTTAGCGACAGCAGCCTGAGACCAGGGTCCTGATTACTCGCACCATCTGGCCTTGGAGTGGGACTCATAGGGCTGGAAGGAGGGATCTCTGTAACGTAGCGAGCCCTCCTTCCCCAGTAATGGCCAGCCCTAAAATCCCCACCATATCTGCCCCTCCCTGTTAAGACCATAATGCTCTGGCCCACTCCCGTATCTGTAGTCTCTCCACCCACCCCTATAGCCCCTGTGTTTCCCGACAGGCCCTTCGAATCAGTCATCCTCTCACACAAACACAGCCACTCATCCATGCATTCCCCACATAGGTCAATTAAAACACAAAAAATACAACAGTAATGAAGTTAAAAAAGTGGGTACAGTCATCAATCAGACATACCATTCACACCACATTCCTAAAAATTTCCCCCCCTCCGGTAGGCTGAAAAGGTCCCAAGAGTCTAAGGTGGTTGAGGGGAGCAGAAGGCCTTCTTATGCGCAGTGGGCATCCCCATTTGTCCAAAAACCAAGGCACTATGATAGATGAAATTAAATAAGTGCTGTTCAAGATGGTATTGGTATTCCTAGGGCAGTTGCAGCTAGTAATAGTCAAAGCAGCTGGGGCTGAGATAGCACGTCCAGAGGCCCTGGGAATGTTGTGTTCTTATGGTTAATTTCTTTATTCACATTTTTTTTCTTTTAAGTCTTGTCTTGCACTCCCTTCCCCCCATTGTTGTAAGCCGCCCTGAGTCCCCTCAGGGAAAAGGGCAGCATATAAATGCTCATTAAAATAAAATAAAAAATCAAATTATGGTTAGGCAAAACTTAATGTTTAAAAGCACAGCTGGAGAAGGACCAGATGACCAGCAAGGGAAGTAGACAAAAGCTCCACAATATTGATGACAGGCTGTATGAGAAACTCTCCCAGTCCACCAGGGGAAGAAGTCCAAACAAACAGAGCTCAGGAGAGAACGAGGGCAGTGATAATACAAAGGCTGAGCCACAGGGGGAGGGGAGGGGGAGGCATCCGGAAGGGCTATGGTGGTGGCAATTGTAGTCAGCCGCCCAATTCTCTACGGGCGCCCAGATTGTTTTCTCCCCCTCTGGAGCAGAGGCAGTCCAGGAAAGTCCCTAGGGGTTCAGCAAACCGGGCGGGTACCGTCGAAAGATGTTGCAGGCACCCAGGGATGGAAAGAAACTCTGCCATCATCTGCCCGCCGCCTGCAGCAGCAACAGCAAGCAGTGAAGGAGCCGCACCAGAGAGACAAGGGGGTGGGGGGGAGGCGGTCTGGGGAAACTGTAGTGGCGGCAGCAAAACCAGCTGCCCTGTCCCGACCACTTTGCCGTTGGAGTACAGCCGCCCATTCCTCAGGGCGAGGCGCAAGCTGCCTCATGTAGCACACCGCCCAGAGCAGTCAAACACAAGCCCCGAACCCAGGGTCTCACCGGCAGCGCTGCGCAGCTGAGAAAAAACGCCTGCTGCTCGCCCGCTGTTTTCAACACCGCCGAGGCCAGAATGGGATCACAAAAACCGTCCAGGGGCCGTCCAGCAGCAGCCCCCCCATGTAAGCAGATGCCTCTTCGGCTTGCCCAGTAGTTAATCTCCTGCCAGGACTCCTTTTCGCTGATCGCCGGGATCTCAATCCGCAGATTATTCGTTCTTTTCGTTCTTTGTAAGCCCAGCGTTTAGCTTGGGCAGCCATTTTCCCATCCTGCACATGTGCAGAACTCAGACTTACTGGATCTCCAAAACAAAAATGATAACCAAGAACATGACAAAAAAGCAAGAAGGAACTGGAAGTAGCAACCAGAATGCAAATTACTAAGAAAGTGAAATACTTGGGGATCTGGGTGTCAGCAAAATATTCCACAATTAAAGACAATAATTATAATAAATTGGTGATACAAATAAAGAAAGATTTAGAAAATTGGAAAAATATTCAGTTATCACTCATGGGATGTATAGCGACAATTAAAATGAATATTTTGCCAAGAATCTTTTTTATTCCTGATTCAAGCAGCTCCTATTAAAAATTCTTTCAAAAAAATTCTTTCAAAAATTAAAATAACCGCTAGGTTCATTTGGCAGGGATGAAGAGCGAGGATTAAACTAAAGTCAATGCAAGACAGGAAGGAGAGGGGCGGCTTAGCATTACCGAATTGGGATTTATACGCATCAGCAGTAACAATAACATTGGTGAAGGATTGGGTAGAGCTAAAGAATAAAAGAATTTTGACCTTAGAAGGCCATGATTTGCAAACAGGCTGACATACATTCCTGTGGGATGACAAAAATGAAATGCAGAAATACTTTCAAAATCATTTAATCAGAAGAGCGTTATTGCAAAAATGGCTCAAAATCAAAAAAATCCACTATGTGAAAATCCCAAATTGGTTATCACCAACAAAAGGATGACTCACCCAAATTTTATAGATTTGAACAAAATGCTAAGATTCAGAGACTTAATTGATAGACAGGGACATTTAAAAACAATTGAAGAATTGGCAGATCAGAACATGAAAGTTGACTGGCTAACTTACCTCCAAATCAAAACTAAATACAATAAAGATACTAAATTATATGACATCAAAACAGAACCACACAAATTGGATAAAATTATTCAAAGCTCAGATAGAAAGATGATAGGGAGAATATATAAATTCCTCCTGAAGTATAAAATGGAAGAGGAAATTATGAAAGAACAAATGATAAAATGGGCGCAGAACTTTGGCTATAATATTGAATTAGACAAATGGGAAAAATTTTGGGGAACAAACTTAAAAATGACACTATCAGTTGCATACAAGGAAAACCAGTACAAAATGTTTTACAGATGGCACCTGGCACCAACAAGGTTAGCTAAAATCTTAACAAATACCTCCCCACAATGTTGGAGATGCGAATCAATACACTGAACATATTACCATTTATGGTGGACCTGTGAGGAGGCTAAATTTTTTTTGGAAAAGGATCAAAAATTGGCTGGAGGCAATAACAGGGGTTAAAATAGAATGGAAACCTGAAGTATTTTTATTAGGAATAATGTCTGCGAAATACAAAAAAGAAATCCAGTATTTAATACTACATATAATTACGGCAGCAATGATTGCCTTTGCTCAGAAATGGAAAAACAAATTAATTCCAAATGAAGATGAAATAATAAGAAAGGTTATGGATTGTGCTGAAATGGACAAACTAACTAAAGAAATCCAGGGAAAAGAAGAATCAGAATTCTACCAGATAAGGGATAAATGGTATAGGTGGATGGAGGAAAGAAACAAGAATCAATGAAGGAATATAACAAAACTCAAAAAATAATAGTATCAGTAAAATAAGAGAGTTAAGAATGGTGAAATCCAAATGAAATACAATAGAAAAAAAATAATATAAGGTGAGTGGTATCGATTGATAATTGTTATTAGAACGAACAGGAAGCTCCTGTTCATATTGTATCGTGTAAATGTGGTGTACATCTAGGTTTTGGGTGTGTGTGTTTTACATGTTTCTTAATTAAAAATAAAATAAAATAGTCCATTAGTATACTTCTACATCAGTGGCCCTTTGCAATATGATTCCTTGTACATTGTTTGAAGCACTCCTATATATTCTTTCCTTATATCCACATTCCATTCAGTCTGTTGGGAAATTGATGTACACTATATGTTGTTATTTTTCATGAAATATGTTAATTTTTATTTTTGCAATAATTTTACATTCACGCTTAGATTTTTCACTTCTTTCCTTTTCTTCTGAGTCCATTTTGTCATGGCCTGTGCTTTCTTTATTTATAGCAATAGCACTTATAATTATATACTGTTTCACTATGCTTTACAGCCCTCTCTAGTGGTTTACAGAGTCAGCACATTGCCCCCGCAATTTGGGTCCCCATTTTACTACCTCAGAAGGATGGAAGGCTGAGTCAACCTGGAGCCTGGTGAGATTAGATCTGCCAAATTGCAGTCAGCTAGCAGTCAGCAGAAATAGCCTGCAGTACTGCATTCTAACCAATGTGCCACCGCAGCTCCTAATGCCAGAATGGTGAACTTATGGCATGAGTGCCACAGGTGCCACGCAGAGCCATTTAACAGGGCACGGAAGATGTTGCCGTGTCAGCTGACTTCAGCTTTTTTTAAAGCCATTTTTCACCCACCCCAGGCTCCAGAGGCTTTATAGGTGCTTGGGGAGAGTGAAAAAAAGTGAAAAGCCCTGCCCCCCACCCCCAGAGCGCAAAAAACAGTTCTATGGGCAAACCGGAAGTTCGGGAATGATCCTACAAGCAGGGTAGTTTTTAGTCCTCCAAAGGCTTCAGGAAAGCTCCTAATCGCTGTCCTAATTAATGTATGAATCAAATATATCAATGGCAGACTTTTGAGCATTACAGAAAGATAATTCTTACATTTTGAAAAGTCAGTTCAACCTGGGCCTATTCCTTTTCTGTTTCAAATTTTTATTAGTTTATCAAAATATAAAATACAAAATAAAAATAATGGGCAACTAGAGGAAGGAAAAAGAAAATGAAAGTTAAAGGGGGAAAAGAAAAAAAAAGTATCAACTTCTGACTTTTTAGCACAGTAGAAGATAACATTACAGCCGCTTTAACTTTTTCTTTTTGCACATTAGAACACACTACTTATTTCTATAACAACAATCTACTTAGTCAGCAAAACCAAAATCAAAGTGTCATTTTTTTTTCATCACATGGATAAAATCCAGAAGTTATTTCTAAATGAAAAAAAAACATAATTAATTATATTATCTTCTTTGAACAAAGCAATCAATTTAAACATCTCTGCTTTTTCTTCCTTGCTGTTGAAGCAGTGCAGAGTGCAGAGAAGATCAACAAAGATGATCAGGGGAATGTAGGCTAAAACATAAAAAGAACGGTTGCTGGGATTGGGTATATTTAATTTAATGAAAAGGACTGGGGTAACACGATAGTAGTGTTCCAATACCTCAGGGGCTGCCACAAGGAAGAGGGAGTCAAGCTATTCTCTAATGCACCTGAAGGCAGGACAAGAAGCAATGGATGGAAACTAATAAAGGAGAGTAGCAACCAAGAACTAAGGAGAAATTTTCTGACAGAACAATTAATCAGTGAAAAACTTTCCTCCAAAGTTGTGAATGGTCCAACACTGGAAATTTTTTAAAATAGCTTGAACAATCATTTGTCTGAAGTAATATAGGGCTCAGGCAGGAACCAGGGTGTCAAACTTGTGACAAGACGTTGTCATCATGTGATGTATTGCAACTTTCCCCCCTTTGTTAAACCAGGGGTAGGCATTTCCAGTGCAAGACACATTTTATTTGCAGGCCCCGTGGTATAGTATTTCCTGCCTGAGCAGGGGGTTGGACTAGAGAACCTCCAAGATCACTCCCAACTCTGTTATTCCGTTTACTAATATTTCTGTTTCCACTTAATAATTTTTGTAAATTGGGACTTCCGGTGACGTCATTGGCTATGGCGGCAGGCTTGGAAATCGCTCCGTAGCCTAGCTGACAACCAGGTGTCTGGCAGCATAAAGAGCAGTCGTTCGCTGGTCTTGGAGGGACTCAGCGAAGAACAGAGGTGCTTCTCTGCAGGCGGGGGGAGGTGCGATCTCCTCGGCAAGACAGAGGAGCCCTGATCCCAGACGTCTGGAGAAGGACGCATGGCGGTCCCAGCCATGACACAGCACTTTTGTTTGGCGTAGGATTTTCGGAGTGAATCTGGACACCCTAATTTTTTTTGAAGAGTAAGTTGGATTTACTATTTCGTTACTGCATCTCTGGCAATCTTTTCCCCCCCTCTTTGATGGGACTTTTAGCGGCAATTAAGACAAACAGGAGCAAATGAACTAACAATTGAAGACAGATTTACATCATAAAGAGTCATCGAAGGCGGCCTAGGTTGGTGGAAACAGAGAAGAGGGAAGTTTTTTTACCCTGAGGCATAGCTGATAGTAATCAGCCGACTTGTTCTGCCTGCTCCCAAGATTTTTGGAAAACTTTTGTGCTGTTATAGGAGGAGGCTTAAGGCTCCACTTGAGACAGTCAATATTATATCCACTGTGCGCATTGTTTTCTCTTTTCCTCTTTTGGAGCTGGAGTTGGACACTTGAAAGGGGAACACTTCGAGCTGAACCTTTTTTCTTTTTTATTCTCTTCTCTTTGAGGTTTGATTTTTTTGTGTTGATGTATTTTCCCCCCCCTTCTTTCCTTTCTTCCTGATATGAGCCCCCTCCTGTACCTTTTTTAGATCTCTCTATGGGACTATATTTATATATATTTTTCCGTATAGATAGCAGCAAAGTAAGTTGGAACATTGCTTAAACTGGTAGCAGATAGCTTATGAAGCAGTGGGATATTCTTAACTTAATTGATATGAGCTGGGCAAAGGGGGAAAAAAAACCTCGGCATTACCTACTCAGCCGTCCCCATCTACAACCCCTCCAATAACACACAGAACTTTAGACAATATGGCAGGGGTAGAGAAGGCACCCACATTGCAAAACATACAGACAACTTTGCTATCGATACAAAATAATATGGCTAGGAATCAAGAGATCACCGAAAAATCCCTGGCCGACATTAAAAATGAAATGGGAGACATGAGGGGTGAAATGAAACAGCTGTATTCACAGCAAAAGGAGATTTGGGCAAAAATGGAGAAACAGGAGGGTCAAATTCAAGAGTTAGGAGTAAAAATGAAGGAAAGTGAAGAGAATATGGCGAGGTGGGAGATGAGGCAGCTACATATTAATAGAAGGTTGGAAGATGAGATTGCTATGTTGGAATTAGAAAAGTCAGCCTTCTTTCTCAGATTTCAAAATATTCCAGAGGAAAGAGGGGAGAAACTGAAGGAAATTATGGTGGAGATGATAGCAGGGATCACCCAGAAAGATAAGTTGTTGATACAGAGTGACATCAATGACGTATATAGAGTCTATACTTCCTATACTAGGAGACAGAAACTGCCACGTGAAGTGCACGTGAGGTTTACTAAACGATCCCTGAGAGAAGAAATTTACCAGAAGGCACGTGACCAGAATACCATGTATGCGGGGGAAATGGTCATAGTACTAAAACAGATACCAAGAAGAGTGAGGGAAAGGAGGCAGAAATATCAGGACCTAACAACACAATTGAGGAAACTTCAGGTGATGTATAGGTGGCTTTTCCCAGAAGGGTTATCTTTTCTCTGGCAAGGCCAGAGGTTTCGGATTGAATCATTGCAAGATGCACAAGACTTTATGGAAAGCCAGTTGAAGAAGGGAACTCAGAATAACAATGGAGAATTGGACAACAAGAGCCGAGGAGAGGAGCGAAAGAATAGTGTCCCGGGAGATGAGAAAGGGGGAAATGAGAAACAAAGGAGAGATGAGAGACCACAAACGAGGCAAACAACGAAAGCTAAAGCCTTAAACAAATAAACATGGCGGATGAACTCCGCTTAATTTCCTTAAATATAAATGGTTTGAATTCACTAAGAAAGAGAAATAAAATACTGAATGCTCTATTTGAATTGTGATTTAACATGCTTGCAAGAAGTACATATAGCGAACCACCAGCAAAATGTGTTGTATTACCCCCGGCTGGGTATAATGTATACAAGTTTAGCAGATGAAAAGAAAAGGGGCATTGTGTTGTATGTTAAAGACCATATCGATTCTAAATTGGTGTATACGGATGGGGAGGGTAGAATCTTAATGGTCGAATTGAAATTTGGTCGATATAAAATTTTGCTGGTGGCCATATACGCACCGAATGACAGCCAAAGTACTTTCTTTAGAAAGTTGCATTTAAAAATTGCAGAGTTAGGCTATGATCATATATGTGTGGTGGGTGATTATAATGCGGTGGCAGATAGGACAATGGATTATAACCCAGGAAACATCCAAAAGGGGGAGGGGAATTAAGAGAAAGGAGGAGAGTTCTCCCCAAAACCTTTGAAGACATGAGGGAGGAATATGAATTAAAGGATGTATGGCGTGAACTCCACCCACAGAAACAACAATTTACTTTCTTTTCACATAGACATCAATCCTGTTCTAGGATCGACATGGCCTGGTTGACACCAGAAATTGGGGATTTGATTAAGGAAGCAGCAATTGAGGTTAATACCTGGGTCGATCATAATCCACTCTTATTGGTGTGGGAAGGAGTAAGGCAGGGGAGGAAGAGAAGGTGGATGTTGAATACAGAGATAGTGAAAGAACAAGAATTTCAGCAAATGTTTAAAAGGGAAATGAGGTTTTTTTTTAAAGAAAATAGGAAAGGAGTAACCCCACAAATACTTTGGGATACGGCCAAGGCTTATATGAGAGGCCTAGCTATTAAACATACAACAGGCACACACAGGAAAAAATTAGAAGAGAGGGCAAAATGGGTAGCTAAACTGGAAGTGGTAGAAAAAGCCTTGCAACAGAACCCACTAGATGATAGGAAAAAAGAAGAAATGGCTAGAATTCAGCACGGGATGTCTCTTCTAGACCAGGAGGATGTCGTTCGGAAACTTAGGGGGATTAAGCAAAACTTTTTTGAGCATGCTAACAAACCGGGTCGTTGGCTCTCTTATAGACTTCGAAAAGAAAGAGAGAGCAGACGTATAGCTCAACTGCAGAATAGTAAAGGGGAATTAGTAGAAACCAAGGGGGAGAAACAGGAAATTATCCAAGGTTTTTTTCAGCAACTATATAGTAGGGAAGAAGTTTCTGAGGACCAAATTAAGGAATTTTTAGACAATGCAAATCTACCCAAGATCTCAAATGAAGCAAAAGGGGTACTGAACCAAAAGATAACAATAGATGAATTAGAAAAGGCAGTCAAAAAAATGGAAAACAACAAAACTCCTGGCATGGATGGCTTGCCATTTGAAATCTATAAATCTTTTTGGGAAATTTTAGGACAAGAGATGATAGTAATATTTAATGCTGTCTTGACGGATTCTATCGCACCAAAATCATGGGCCGAGACTTATATAACCCTTTTGCCTAAAGCTGGAGCTGACCGCACCCAAATTAAAAACTATAGGCCCATTTCACTTTTGAATGTGAATTATAAAATCTTTGCAGCTATACTGGCAGATAGACTTAAATTGTTCCTTAACAAATTTATACACCCTGATCAGAACGGCTTCCTGCCGTCAAGGCATTTGAAAGATAATGTTAGAATTATTTTGGATGCCTTAGAATATTATGAAGCTCGGCCGGATAAACAAGTGGCCTTTATGTTTCTTGATGCACAAAAGGCTTTTGATCGGGTAAATTGGAACTTTATGTTGTCACAACTAGAAAATATGAAGTTTGGAGAAAGCTTCTTAAATGCAATTCGGGCAATTTATGTACGACAAACCGCAACATTATTGGTAAATGGAGAAGAGGCGGGTGATATTGAGATTGGTAAAGGCACAAGACAAGGATGCCCGTTATCCCCCCTACTGTTCATCCTCACATTAGAACCCCTTCTTAGAATAGTGAGAAGTGACACACAAATTAAAGGGTTACGAGCTAAAGCTCAGGAATTTAAGGTCCAGGCTTTCGCCGATGACCTTGTTTTTATCCTGGAGGATCCTATGGCTTCTGGGATACAACTTTTACATAAAATAGAGGAGTACGGTAGGATAGCGGGGCTACGTATAAACAAAGAGAAGACAAAACTGTTAATTAAGAATATGACTCTGAACCAGAAAAGGGAAGTACAAAGCCTGTTAGGGATCAACATGGCCCACAAAGTACAATACTTGGGAATTTGGCTCACGGAGAGATGCTCCTCTATCAAGGTAGATAACTATATGAAATTGCTACAGCAGGTATCTAAAGATATGACTAATTGGAGTGGTAAACAACTGTCTCTGATGGGCAGGATTGCGACAGTCAAGACATATATATTACCAAAATTTTTGTTTCTGTTTCAAACGGCACCAACTAAATTGGACAAAAATTTTTTAAAATCTTTGGAGACAATAGTGACTCAATTTATATGGCAAGGCAAGAAAGCACGAATTAAAGCCCAAATATTGCAAAAACGTAGAGAACTGGGAGGCTTCGGAGTACCCAACTGGGAAGCATACTATAACGCAGCAATCATGACATGGGTGAAAGATTGGGTGATGTTGAGTAGAAGGTGCCTATTGGCTATAGAGGGACATGACCTCCCTCAGGGATGGCATGCCTCCCTCTGGCAAGAAAGAGACACCCCCCCCATAGGTATTTCATGGGACATTATATTCGGAAGATTTTGATGGGGGTCTGGGAAAAGATGAGGAAAAAATACTATCTTAGGGTTCCGTGCTGGTTGGCACCATTAGAGGCCTTAACGCATCCCAGTGTATTTAATTGGACAAGAAACATAACATATAAAGACATCATGACAGAAGATGGCAACATGAAAACAAAGATGGAATTAGAGCAGCAGGGCAGAAATTTGGAATGGTGGGAATATTTACAGGTTAGAAACAGGTTTAAAAGTTTTGGGATCTACCCAAACCCTCAGGGGCTAGATAAGATTTTGTTTGGAGGAGACAAGAAAATGTTATCGAAGATTTACCAATTTTTGACCTGCCAAGATGCTAATGAAGAGATGGACAAAAGCCTTCTAATAGCATGGGAGAGAAACCTTGGCTATGAAATTGAAATGGGCAAATGGTGGGATCTATGGAGTAAGACCATTAAACTTACAATATCTACAGCATTCAAAGAAAACATATACAAGATGGTTTATAGGTGGCACTTCCCCCCAACGAGGTTAGCCAAGATGTTCCCTGGGTTATCTCCATTGTGTTGGAAATGTGGAAGAAAGGATGGCACATTCTACCATATTTGGTGGTCCTGTACTGAGGCCACAAAATATTGGAAAAGAATTAAAAAATGGCTAAAAGAGGTTACCGGGGCAAACATGGAATGGAGACCCGAGAACCTTCTACTAAGCATTAAACCAGAAAACATAAGCAGTTCAATATGGCATTTGAGCCTACATATAATTGTGGCTGCAAGAATAACTTATGCAAAATTTTGGAACTCCACTACCATACCGTCGGAAGATGCTATAATTAAAAAGATCTACGAATGTGCAGAAATGGATAGAATGACGGATTGGCTGAGGGACAAAGGAGAAACGGAACACTATCTTAGCTGGAACTTATGGTATATGTGGGCGACAAGGAGAACAGCAGGGACTTAAAATGGGGAAAGTTAAAAGTGAACATGGGTATTGTAATAGATCCCTGAACTTTGCAATGAGAAGATGTGGCTTAGAGACCTAACAATGAGGAAGGAAAGAAAAAAGTTGGGTTGTGAATGACTGTCACCGCAGGGGGGGGAGGGGAGGGGGGTTGTATGTTTAAAATTGTATTTGTATCTGTATGTTTTACGCTTTAAAAAAATGTATAACTAATGAATGCCGATACAAAAGGCTGTATATTTACTCTATATTGTTATGTATGTTTTGTCTTTTCTTATGTTGTTGTATTTTTCTTTCTGTTTTTAAAGGTAATAATGTTTAATAAAAATTATATTTAAAAAAATAAATAAATACATTGGTCTCTCTCTCAAAAAAAAATAATTTTTGTAAATTGTCACCATTTATTTTAACAAAATTCATTATATCCTTTCAAATTATTTAACCTTAAAAGGAAAAAAAGCACTTTTCCCCATCCATTTCAAAACATTAAATTTTTTTGTAAAAACATTTCTAAAATCAGTAAGTTCTAATACATCTTTTTTTAAATTTCCTCTTAACATACATACTTTCAAATTTGTTTTCAGTAATATTTCACAAGCTTTAAATATTACTCAAAAATTATATATAGAAGAAAAAACAATGTCCAAACTCATTTTATAAACACAGCACAAGCTGCATTAGAGCTTTCCTTCAATTACATAGATCAAACCAATAAACATCCAACTAATTCCAATTAAATCATTAAATTTAAATCAGTCCCTCCAAGTTAACCTCGTAGAATATTTTTTTTCTTTTTGTATACATGCATTTATAGACTCAAAACTTTTCTTTAAGATAATACATCTTTTTTATTTAAATGCTCCTTAACATTAATACTTTCCAGTACACTTTCAGTAATATTTTACAATCTTGAGGAATAACTTAAGCATTATATAAAAAAATACATTTTCAAAGTGTTATATTAACACTTTCTTTCAGTTACAAATATCAAACAGATAAAAATCCATCCTGATTCCAATAGACTCATTAAATTTAAATCATTCCCTCCAGCTTATCTTCATAGTATAACTTTTCTTCTTCTCTAGAATGTCAATCAAGTAGTTATAAACTCTTTTTATCTAGGATTTTTCAATCTTGTTAATATCAATGAAGAAAAAGTCCCAAACTTGCCTGTTAAGTTCCGGGTGATGTACGTATCTGTGACTCACCACAGTCCTTTGTTGATACAGTTCTTTGTGGTGGCTGAGCTGGAATGTCTTTAGCTGGGGTTGTCTCTGTTGGAGTCCATTCTGGCTGGTTGCAGACAGAGGTTCCGAGGCGGTCACACGGTTGATGTAGCAGCACCACGACCTGCTATCTTTGAGTGCTACCTTGTAGGAATGCAACCCAGTAACGTCCACTACCCAGGCAGGAATCCAGCAAGAGCTCCCAGCGTGGTTGTGGGTGTAGACAAGGTCACCCAGTGACAATGACTAGACCTGGCTGATCGAGTCTGCAGGGACCTTGGAGGAGTACTCTCGGTGCAGCCGGTTTAAGTTGGTCCACAGGCCATGACCCATTAGTAGTTTGGCTGGACTCCTGTTGGTGGTGGAGCTTGGTGTAACATGCTGGACCAGGAGGTACTCAGCTATCTGTGTTTGCCAGTCCCCTGGGCCCATCCTTGCCAGTGCTTCCTTTGCTGATCAGACCATCTGCTCAGCTTGCCCATTGTTAGCAATGGTGCAATCCAGTGGTGGGTTGTGGATCCTGTCACAACCGGTACACTGCACATGGGACCAGCATCCTAGTCTGGCACATGTGCTGCGCATGCATGTGCAAGCCACCACTCTGCAACACCCAGCTGCTCGGCGGAGGAGGCTCAGGCTCCACATGATGTGCACGTGTGCTCATTTGCCTGGTCACGTTATAAACACTATATATAGGGTGGGCCAAATGAACCACCATACTAATTTGATGGCTGCTGCTCCCAGCTACTAGCGGTACAGCCATACTGGGCTGTATCGCCCAGATTCCACCACTGGTGTAATCAGGGCATGACGAATACCATGACAGCTCGAACTTGCTTGATATGAGCTATGGCCTGTTGTCCAAAACGAGGATGTCTGGTAGTCCATGGGTCACAAACAGCCTTTTAAGGGTCTTGATCATTGAGTCTGAGATGATAGATTTCATGAGTACCACCTCAAGCCATTTTGAGTAAGCATCCACAACCACGATAAAAGTCTGTCCATGAAAGGCCCTGAAAAGTTAATATGCATCCTCGCTCAAGAGCTTCCAAAACTGGCTGCTGCAGCCTCTGAGGTACCACCACACAACTCCTCCAGAGTAGGCAGCTCCATTGAGCGGAGAGCTCATGTTGCTGAGATGTGGAAGGGAAGGAACTTTGTGTTAATTGGCTTCTTTGGCCACCTCCTCCACACCCAGTTGAGCACCTGGGCAATGACATGGTCCTTGGCAGAGTATGTAGCGATCTCAGTATCTTTCTTACTTGTTTAACAATGAGAAAAAAAATCCTCAAAATGGCACAGATCCTCAAAGGAATAACAGGCTGTGGCTAAATAAAATCTTTTCTAGCTTAATAAAGATTAATAGTCCTTAAAAGTGATTAAGAAATCAAAGACACAACATTTGAAAAATAAATTCCAAAAAGTGCTGCTTTTCAAATAAAGTGACACTTTATTTGAAGTAACACCTTTCAGCTGTTAACTTACCATGTTCTGAAGCTCATCTCCTGAAGCTAACTTGCAGACTGTTGCTGTATGGAAGATCGATGATTCTAGAACACTCCCTAACCCAGGAGAGTCATATAAACTAAAGGAATGTTGGTTTCTTCTGTTTAGAAGAAAAAGTGACAGTCTAGAAAAAAAATCCTTCTCAGGGAGCTCCTATGATCTCTCCGTGGGTGTGTTGTCAGTTGGTCATCTTCACCAGAAGTCCCAAGGCCTGTCCTTGACACAGCAAATAATCACTTGACCAACTTTAAGAAGCTCTCACCAAAATATTTTTCAAGCTTACTTTTACCTTTGTAACATATAACTTTTTTTTTGTTAATGATAAGAATAAAACTTCTGCATTTTGGTTCTTTTGTGCTAGTATGTCAGAAGTATAACCAAAGCAGAGTTTTATTTCGAGGAGCTCAAAGCTGTTCTCTTCAAGCTAGGTTCTATAATCCAATCCACAACAGTGATCTGCAGTCAGGGTAGGCAGAGGAGGCAGAGCCTCATCACTGTCATCATGAAAAGAAAAAAAAATTAAAAGGAAAAAGGCTGAGGTAGTTGCTGCCAGAGTCACAGTGGATGACTCTGCTTAGTGCTTAACTGTTTAAAAAAGCCTCTTAAAAAGTGCCCTCTTCAGTAGGAGGCAGGAGAACCACGTGCCTCATTTAGTCTGACTTTATGATCACTCAAGCAGAATTAAGCAAGGGTTAAAAGGCAAAAAATTCCTTATGTAGATGAGGCACTTGGTTCTCTTGGCTCCTCCTGTAGAGGGCGTTTTTTAAGAGACTTTTTTAAACAGTTAAGGAGAGGAATCCATTGAGGACTCTGGCAGCAGCTAACCCAGCCTGACCTCAGCAGCTCTTGCCTTTTTCCTTTTATATTTTTACATTTTTATGATGGCAGGCAAGAGCAGAGTTGAACTCCTCTGTGATTGTGACACAGCTGGAAAAGGTAGCTCAGGCGGGCTGCAGTATCTGAGCAAAAGAAAGAAAGTAGCTGCCAGCTGCTGGCTTTCTTTTGCCTGCCACTATGTCCGACATAGAGGTGGGCAAAAGAAAGCCAGAGGCAGGCGGCCACTTTCTTTCTGAGAAGTAGTCCCAGGGGCTCTGAAGCGAGCCGCCCCTGATGGCTGCCTCCCGTAGTGACAGGAGCAGCAGGTCCCGGTGGGGGTCAGAACCAGTGAGTCCCTGAAGGAGGCCACCAGGGCGAGCAGTTCCAGGTTGAGGTGCTCAAAGGCAGGCGAGAGGAGGTCGGTGGAGGCGGGCGGGGATGAGACGCAGGGCACACGAGCAAAGGAGGCCAGGTCGGGCAGGCCAAGCAATGGGGGAGGCGTGGCAGGCACTAGATAAATTGAAGCTCTGGCGCAGGAGGGGTGGGGAGGCTGCCAAAGACCTGCGTCTCCTCAGGGAAGTGATGAAGTGGCAGCGGGAGCTGTAGGGACACTCACTGTGCAAGTAGAACTTGTGGCACAGCTCCGTCTTGTACTCGGGGTGGCAGTTGACGGAGCGCATCTCGGACGAGCCGTGGGCGAACTGGCAGTTGGTGCGATACTTGCAGCGGCAGCTCTCAGTGAAGATGCGGCAGAGCTCAGCCTTGTAGTGGGACGACAGGGCAGGTGCGCTGGGCGGCTTGAGCAGCGGGAAGCCCCGGTGGCAGGGGCGGCTGCGGCTGGGCCGCCTTGCCTTCAGTCAGGCTGACCGAGTGGTCCAGGCGCAGCAGGGGCCATGGCTGCTCACCTTTGGGGCTCCAGAGGCTGCGCAGCAACCACACTGCCAAGTCCCTGCCGCCCGGCAGCATCGCCTTAGAGGAGCAGGCCGAGCGGCTGCAGAAGAAGGCAGAGGTGGAAGCATCCAGCTCTTCCCTCAGCGAGAGGTTGATCAGGTTCTGGTAGAGGTTCCAGACATCCAGAATGGAGCTCATTGTGCCGCCTGCTCGTGCTCCGCTCACCAAAAGCAGCACCGACAACTCCGCTTTCTTTCTTTTGCCCAGAGGCCATCTCTACACAAAAGAAAGAAAACGCCAGCCGGTCGCTGGCTTTCTTTTGCCCGCCTCTATGTCGGACATAGCAGCAGCCAAAAGAAAGCCAGAGGCAGGCTGGTGTTTTCTTTTGCCCGCCTGTCAGAACTCAGGCAGGCAAAAGAAAGAAAGTGCTTTAGACAGTGTGATTTTGGGGGAGAAGACTGCCTAACCAGCCATAAACCTCACCGCACGTCACTGATCCACAAATACCCACAAAGGCCAACATAACGTGGTCTATCACTTACCCGGTAGGAGATATATAGCATGTACTGGATCATAATTATATTGAAGTATTTTATAGGTATTAACAGTTATTGAAGTTCTGGCAAATTTAAGAAGTATTTCAAAAATACTGTTGGAAGAAATATCTTTCTGGGTTCAGTTCCAAATGGGGAAAAGACACTGGAAAACATGGAGGCTGCTTGGAAAGATGGTTTAATGGTGGACAGGATCATATGGCTTGAGCTCCTGAACAGAAAAGGGAGAAGATGCTGAGAGTGCCCTGGTTTTTTGTCCTATCTGGGTCCCACCCCAGAGCTTCCTATTCCTGTGTAAGAAATGCATTCTGATTGGTGGTCATACTTCCAGGGGTGGAGGTGGAAGCGGTCTTAGCTAACTTTGTAGGCTATCCTGAGAACCAAGCTTGTTTGAATTGCTGGCTGATGTAATTTTCACGGGTGCCTTGTAGTGAGTTTTGGTTGCTAGATGGGTATGCCTGAAGGGGGTAGATCTTTGTTATATAGAATAGACTGGCTCAGGCCTTAATGGCCCATTGAGAAAGGTGGGTGGAAGCTGAGTTTCTGACTCCTTTTTAAAGGAATTTTTCTGCTCTTTTAATATTTCCTAAAATATTTCATTATTTTATAGAGGGGTTTTAACTTCCTACAATACTTTATAATAATTTCACCAAAAATGGTTTGTCACCTAATTAACTGAATTTTCATCTAATTCTGTCCTTAGCTTGCTGAGAAATATGGACCTATATTTACTGTCTGGAATGGATCAGAACCGATGGTTGTTCTTTGTGGGTATGCCATGGTAAAAGATGCTTTGGTAGATCATTCAGAAGAATTTGCTGGGCGATCTGAAATGCCTGCTCATAAGCAATTGTTCCAAGGGAAAGGTTGGTCCCTTTTCATTTCTTCATTAGTTACTGTTTTTCTTTAATTTTCTGTAAACATTGTCTGAATGCCATTAATAATATTGATAGTTGTGAAAGATGCACTTGAAATGTCTTGTAAAGATGTAGATTTGGTCATGTTTCTTGAAAAAACTGGTCGCTTCTCAAGTCTGCTCAGATTGTTGCTCACATGCAAAATAACAACCACAACAAACAATAACAATAATTTGACCTCTAAATTGGTCCTTTGGGAAGACATACAAAGTGGTTTACCAACAAAGACACTTTTTGACTTATGTTATCCAAATTAATCTTGAATATCAACTTCATGTGCCTTCAAAATAATTTGGATTTTGAAGAAGCAGGATAGAGAAAATATTGATGCCTTTTAAGCTTTGATGTTGGAGAAGATTCCAGAGAAAACTCTTGAGAATATTATGGATGTCCAGGAAAAAAAAATCATTGAACAAATCTCTCCAGGATTTTCACTCAAAGCACAAATGACTAGACTCAAATGATCATATTTCAGAAAGATTGTGCAAAGGCTTAGCTCTCTAGAGAGAGTTGTAATTGTGGGAAGTGCAATACTGGGAAGTGCAGTACATACTGCAATGTGCTCTACATGGGGCTGCCCTTGAAGAGCATTCGGCGACTTCAGCTAGTCCAGAATGCGGCCGCGTGAGCGATTGTGGGTGCACCTCGCTTCACCCACGTTACACCTATCCTCCACGAGCTGCACTGGCTGCCTGTCGATCTCCGGGTGCGCTTCAAGGTGCTACTTATCACCTATAAAGCCCTTCATGGTAGTGGGCCTGGGTATTTGAGAGACCGCCTACTGCCAATTACCTCCCCTAGACCAATACGATCGCATCGATTAGGCCTCCACCGAATTCCATCTACTAGCCAGTGCAAACTGGCAACTACCCAGAGGAGAGCCTTCTCGGTGGCTGCTCCGACCCTCTGGAACGAACTCCCCATGGAGATTCGGACCCTCACCACCCTCCAATCCTTCCGCGCCGCTTTGAAGATCTGGCTGTCCCGGCTGGCCTGGGGTTAAGATTCCAACCCCACCCGAATTGCGTGACTGTTGTGCTCTCTTTTAATATGTTGTATTGTTTCCATATTGGAATACTGTTTGTCTTCCCCCCCCTCCCTTTTTGAATTGTGAGCCGCCCTGAGTCTCCCCAGGGAAAAGGGCGGCATACAAATAAAGGAAATGAAATGAAATGAATGAAGTGTGGTAGGAAGGAGAGTTGATGGAATTAGGTAGGAATGATAAGCATATCAAAGTCCTCAAGAACTAGGTTGGAGAGAGGTTGTAATGGACAAAATCTATGTGGTTGCTTATAATTTACAGTGACATTGTGGTACATAATGAAGCAACCAAATAAGAGAGCAAGTGGAAGGTACTTATTTTCTGTGAACAAAACCTCTACTATACAAAAATAACTGAATTCCCATTTTTTCTACTTACTGAAAAGAGAGATTGAGATTGAGATTTGTTTTATTTATATGCCGCCCTATTCCCGGAGGGACTCAGGGTGGTGAACAACTCAAAAGGGGAAAGGGAACACAAAAGTACAAGACAAGCATCAACCCCAGGCCTGCCGACACAGCCAGGTTTTAACGGCTTTTCGGAAGGCCTGGAGAGAGGTGAGGGTCCGAATCACTGTGGGGAGTTCGTTCCACAGGGCCGGAGCTGCCACAGAGAAGGTCCTCCCCTGGGTCATAGCCAGATGGCATTGGCTGGTAGACGGAACCCGGAGGAGGCCAACCCTGTGCGATCTAATGGGTCTTTGGGAGGTAATTGGCAGCAGGCCAATTCAAGTACCCAGGTCCAATACCATGAAGGGCTTTATAAGTGACAATTAGCAACTTGAAGCGTATCTGGAGACCAATCGGCAGCCAGTGCAATTCGCGGAGGATAGGTGTAACGTGGGTGTACTGATGTGCACTCACAATCGCTCGCGCGGCTGCATTCTGAATGAGTTGAAGTCTCCGAATGCTCTTCAAGGGCTGCCCCATGTAGAGCGCATTGCAGTAGTCCAGTCCTGAGGTCACGAGGGCATGAGTGACTGTTGCGAGTGCCTCCCGGTTCAGGTAGGGACGCAACTGGTGCACCAGGCGAACCTGGGCAAATGCCTCCCTGGTCACAGCCGACAGATGATGTTCTAAAGTCAGCTGTGGGTCCAGGAGGACTCCCAAGTGGCGAGCCCTGTCTGAGGGGTGTAAAATTTCACCCCCCAGCCTGAGTGATGGAATGCTAACCAAATTTTTGGGAGGGAAACAGCCACTCGGTCTTGTCTGGATTGAGCACAAGCTTGTTAGCCCCATCCAGACCCTGACAGCCTCCAGGCACTGGCACATCACGTCGACCGCTTCACTGAGTTAGCATGGGGCAGACAGATACAGCTGGGTATCGTCCGCATACTGGTGGTATTTTATCCTGTGCCGTCGAATGATCTCACCCAGTGGCTTCAAGTAGATGTTAAACAGGAGGGGGGATAGGACCAAACCCTAAGGAACCCCATATTTCATGTGCCTAGGGGTCGACCTCTGCCCCCCGACCAACACCGACTGCGACCTGTCCGAGAGGTAGGAGGAGAACCATCGAAGAACGGTGCCTCCCACCCCCACCTCTCGTAACCGTCGCAGAAGGATATCATGGTCGATGGTATCGAAGGCTGCTGAGAGGTCGAGAAGCACTAGGATGGAGGGATGGCTTCCATCCCTGGCTCTCCAGAGATCATCGGTCAGTGCGACGAAAGCGGTTTCCATGCTGTAGCCAGGCCTGAATCCAGACTGAAAGGAGTCCAGATAATCCGCTTCATCCACAGACCATCGGAGTTGAGAGGCTATCACTTTCTCAACAACCTTCCCAATATAGGGGAGGTTGGAGACTGGACGGTAGTTATTCAAAATGGCTGGATCCAGCGATGGCTTCTTTGGGAGGGGTCTCACCACCGCTATCTTCAATGCCGGTGGGAAGAAGCCCTCCCGAAGAGAGGCATTCACCATCGCCTGGATCCAGCTCCGCGTCACCTCCTTGCTGTTTGCGACCAGCCAGGAGGGGCACGGGTCCAGTATACACGTGGCAGCACTCACCGCTCCAATGGGCTTGTCCACTTCATCAGGAGCAACAGGTTGAAAGTCAGTCCAGAGATGTCGTTCAAGACCTTCCCCCGGTACCCCGGCTGGCTCTGCGCAATTGGAGTCCAGGTCCATCCGAAGCCGAGCAACTTTGTCCGCGAGGAACTGGACATATTCCTCTGCTCTACCTTGTAAGGGGTTATCCGCAACCCTCGCATTTAGGAGGGAGCGGGTCACCCTAAACAAGGTGGCAGGGCAAGACTCAGCGGACGCTAACAGAGCGGCAATATAGTTGTTCTTGGTTGTCCGTATTGCCGAGAGGTATGCTCCGATGCAAGCTTTTAATAGTGCTCGGTCTGACTCAGATTTACTGGACCTCCAGCGGCGCTCTAGGTGTCTCTTTTGGTGCTTCATCTCCCGGAGGTCCTCCGTAAACCAAATGGCCCTCCTGGATCCACTGCTGCAGATCGGCCGTAAAGGCGCAATCCGGTGGAGAGCCTCAGACGCCACCGAGTTCCAAGTAGCAACTAAGGTCTCCACTGGGCTGTGGGCGAGAGTATCAGGCATAACGCCAAGCACCGTTTGGAAACCCTGGGGATCCATAAGACGCCTGGGGTGGAACCACCTAATCGGTTCCTCCTCCCTACAGCGGGGGATTGGTCTCCGAACATCGAGCCTCAGTAGGAAGTGGTCCGATCATGACACGGGCAAGATCTCACTACCCCTCAGACAAAGATCACAACTCCACTGCTCCAAGAGGAATACGAGGTCGAGTGTGTACCCCGCTGAGTGAGTTTGACCCTGGATTACTTGGGTCAAGCCCATGGCTGTCATGGAAGCCATGAACTCCTGTGCTCCATCAGAATGTTCAGCGAGCGAAGGCAGATTGAAGTCCCCCAGTATCATAAGTCTGGGGAACTCAACTGCCAGCTCAGCTACTGACTCGAGGAGCAAGGGGAGGGCTGTTGTCACGCTGTTGGGAGGCAGGTACATTAACAACAAGCCCACTTGACCCACAAGGTCTATCTTCACCAGCAAGGACTCACACCCGACAAGCTCCGGAGCAGGGGATCCTACGAGGACCTAAGGACTGTCGGATAACAATGGCCACTCCCCCGCCCCTTTAATCTGCGGTTGCGGTTGATGAAGCACCTGAAAACCCTCTGGGCACATTTCGGTGAGGGGGACTCCTCCCTCTGGGCCCAGCCAGGTTTCAGTAATACATGCCAGGTCTGCCCCCTCATCTACAATTAGGTCCTGGACAAGGGGAGCCTTGTGAACCACAGACCTGGCATTTAGTAACAGCAACCTGAGACCAGGGTCCTGACTACTCATGCCATCTGGCCTTGGAGTGGAACTCACAGGGCCGGAAGGAGGGATCCCTCTGACATAGGGAACCCTCCTTCCCCGGTAATGGCTTGCCCTGAAGTTCCTGCCATATCTGCCCCTCCCCAATATGACCCCAATATTCCGGCCCACTCCCGCATCTGTGGTCCCTCCACCCTCTCCCCCAGCCGCCGAATTCACCGGCAGGCCCTTCGACACACACATCCAAGGGCCGGAACGAGGCCTGGGTCCCCCTGACACTTCTGCCAAAGCACTCAGTGCAGGAGGTACCCAGCTAAACTCCCGGCCCACCAAACACACCCATACATACAATCAATCAATCCTCACAATACAAATTAAAAACAGAAAAACAGCAATATCATGATAAAAGTGGGAACATTCAGTCAATCACAATCATACCACACACTCCCTATACATTTAAAAATTATAAAATTGTAAAAATTACAAATATATAAAAAATTATAAATTTGCGCAATCGCCAGTTATATAGTCCGAAGAGGCCAAAGAGGGAGTAGTATCCAAGCCTCCCATACAAGTGTCTGAAGTCCAAGAAATAATAGCGGGGGCATATGA
The DNA here is from genome assembly GCF_051295495.1 of Thamnophis sirtalis. NCBI lineage: Eukaryota > Metazoa > Chordata > Lepidosauria > Squamata > Natricidae > Thamnophis > Thamnophis sirtalis. Next base: position 116,863,272 of record NW_028261383.1, read on the forward strand.
TGGTAACCCAGCAGTAGTCCAGAGAGAAGCCAGGAAAGTCTGAGAGGCAAGTAGGCCACAGGCAATGAATGATGGTGAAAGTTGTAGGGCCAGCCACAGGCAACGGCAGCCAGCAACGCCCCTCCTCGTCAGAAGCAGAGAACACCCGGGAGCCAGGGAAACCCCACGATAAAGGGGGGGAAGCCCCACTCCCAGCTGTACCATGACACTCCCGGTGGAGGCAGCCCATCGGTAGGCCATTAGGCTAGCAATCCCATCCCCACCCTAACCCTAACCCTAACCTTAAACTTAACCTAACTTAAACTAACCCCACTCTATTCTAATCTAGCCCTACCCTGTCCCTAGCCTGACCCTACAGCAGCACAACAGCAGAAGGAGGCGTCACACAACCTGGGGGGGTCGGGTCCCCCCAAACATTTACCGACAGCCACTTCCACGGCAGCCAAGACGGTCTCAGCCTGCTCTTCCAAGTTCCGGCAGGTATCCTCGGCCTTGACGGTCGGGAAGTCCCCACCCGCCCCTCGCCACAGGCGGCACCACAAATTTCACAAGATGGTTAGTTCAATTCGCCTAGCTACTTGAGTGATGACCCAAAAAAACTCCACAGCATCCTCTCTGGGTATTCGCAGCGCTTAACGGCAATCACAGTGGAATCGGGGCTTCCTCAGAAACCCTTAGCCAGCAGGCAGCAAAGCCCCTCCAAAACCGCTGAGCTGCAGTATTCTCTAAAAGAGTCTAAAAGCAGAGCCAGGGCAGTCTCAGGCCATAATGTTCTCAATCGGCCTCAATGGCCACGGCAGTCATATGGGAGCTCCAGCAAAGTCAGGGCCCCTCCCAGGGTCAAAAGCTAGAGCAAAGTCAGGGCCCCTCCCAGGGTCAAGTCAGCAAAGTCAGAGCCCCTCCCAGGGTCAAAACTCCCCTAGGGCAGCTGGGCCGCGGTGCTCGCAAGCTGCGTCATTCACAAACAGCCTCGGCGTCATTCACAAACAGCCCCGGCATCCACAGGCATCTTCAACCGACTGGGCTGCGACGTTCCCAAACGGCCATGGCATTCCCGGGTGGCCTCGATGATTGCAGCAGTCAGAGGACCCCTCCCAGCAGCCGGGCAGCGGCGTTTTGAAACACCGTTCTAGCAACTGCAGCACTCCCAGCTGGTCTCAACAGTCACGGAGCACAGATAGAAGCTCCGGTAAGATCTCTCGACCAGCTGAGCCACGGTGACTTCAAACAGTGTCAGCCTACTAAGATTGCATCTTAGTACAGAAATCTGTCCATGACTGGCCTAAAGACCTGTCCCTATCAGTGGTGGGTTTCAAAAATTTTCACTACTGATTTGGTGGGTGTGTCTAGGTGGCCATTACAGCTGCAGCAGGGATGAGGGCAGCCTGGCAAGCTGGGTCCCTGTAAATAGCACGGAGGTGTCGCCAAATTGTGGGAGCAGGTGCAACACATGGGATGCTCCCCACAGTTCCTCAGCTCATCTGAGCTGCAGCTGAGCCTGCTGGCTTGAGCCAGTGGACAGAGACACCACAGACACCCGAACGCCAGACTCCACCATTGCAATGGCCCTGCCTGCGTTGCCACCAGTTGGCTCCTGAGCTAGGAGTTAATGGTCTGCTCCCCCTACCCTCCAGATTGCCAATATGAGAGTGGCTCTCCAGGAGCTGCAATGGCGGTGGCTTTGTCCTGATGGGAAGGGAGCCACATAGTCACATGGCTGTGAAGCTTTCTGGGCTGCCCTGTCCCCATCCCCACCATGGCTTTGGGAGACATTGGCCGGTGGGGAGGGGGAGGTAGCCTACTGTGAATGCTTACCTGCGTGTAGGCAGGAGGAGGTAGTTCTGTGGATGCACATGGCGAAGGTGAGGCAGAGCAAGTGTCCAAACCAGTTTGGGGGCATGGCCAGCCTGTAGTCTCTATCGGTTCAGCGACCCAGGCCTCATTTCCACTACTGGTTTGCCTGAAGTGGTATGAACCGGTAAGAACCCACCTCTGATCCCTATCCATTTCACATTTATAGTAAGGTGTGACATGATTTCCACAACCTCATTCATTCTTCTCCTAATATGAGAGCACTCAAGAATGAATAGATGAAAACTGCAGTTGATCTATTTAGTAATTCAAGCACGAAGGCTTTTTTACTGTAAAAGTGGAGTGGGGAAAAATTGTAATGTATAACTTTTTCCCCTTTTGCAAAATTTGAGAACTGATACCACATTGTGATTTGTTTCCTGTGTTCTTGGTTTCAGGTGTGACCACCGCTATTGAGAAGAAATGGAGGGAGATACGGCGGTTCACACTGTCCACCTTGCGAGATTTTGGGATGGGGAAGAAAAGAATGTCTGAGAGGGTGCAGGAGGAAGCCCTTTGTCTGGTGGAGGAAATGGCTACCACAAAAGGTTTTAAAAAAAGAATCTGGAAAGGAATTGAATAGAATTGAATTTATTATATTTCTATGCCACCCTTTTCCCCAAAGGGGACTCAGGGCGGCTCATAATCCAAGTCAAGGAGGGGGGTACAAATAAGGAATAAAAATGACTAACAGAACAATACACAATTTAAAAGCACACAACAACTATACCATTCGAGGGGGGGACAAAAGCTCATTAGCCCCAGGCCTGTCGGAACAGCCAGGTTTTAAGGGGTTTGCGGAAGGCCTGGAAGGTGGTGTGGGTTCGAATCTCCATGGGGAGCTCGTTCCAGAGGGCCAGAGCAGCCACAAAGAAGGCTCTCCTCCGGGTGGTCGCCAGTCAGCATTGGCCGGCGGATGGAATTCGGAGGAGGCCTAATCTGTGGGATCTGATCGGTCTCTTGGAGGTAATTGGCAGCAGGCGGTCTCTCAAGTACCCAGGTCCAATACCATGAAGGGCTTTATAAGTGACGACTAGCACCTTGAAGCATATCCGAAGACCAATAGGCAGCCAGTGCATCTCGCAGGGGAGAGGTGTAACGTGGGTGAACCGAGGTGCACCCACGATCGCTCTTGCGGTTGCATTCTGGACAAGCTGAAGTCTCAGAATGCTCTTCAAGGGCTGCCCCATGTAGAGCACGTTGCAGTAGTCCAGTCTTGAGGTCACAAGGGCACGAGTGACTGTTGTGAGGGCCTCCCGGTTCAGGTAGGGACGCAACTGGTGCACCAGGCGAACCTTGGCAAATGCCCCCCTGGTCACAGCCGACAAGTGGTGTTCAAAAGTCAGCTGTGGGTCCAGGAGGACTCCCAAATTGCGAACCCTGTCTGAGGGGCGTACTGTTTGACCCCCCCAGCCTGAGAGATGGAAAACTTGGCGAATTAGTGGGAGAGAAACACACCAGCCACTCGGTCTTATCCGGATTGAGTGCAAGCTTGCTAACCCCCATCCAGACCCTAACAGCCTCGAGGCACTGGCACATCACGTCAACCGCTTCACTGAGTTGGCATGGGGCGGACAGATACAACTGTGTATCATCCACATACTGATGGTATTTTATCCCGTGCCGTCGAATGATCTCACCCAGCGGCTTCATGTAGATATTAGACAGGAGGGGGGACAGGACCGAACCCTGCGGCACCCCATAATTCAGGGGCCTAGGGGGCGATCTCTGCCCTCCAACCAACACCGACTGCGACCTGTCCAAGAGGTAAGAGGAGAACCACCGTAGGACAGTGCCTCCCACACCCACCTCCCGCAGTCGTCGCAGAAGGATACCATGGTCGATGGTATTGAAGGCCGCTGAGAGGTCAAGGAGCACTAGGACGGAGGCGTGACCCCCATCCATGGCTCTCCAGAGATCATCGGTCAGCGCGACCAAAGCGGTTTCCGTGCTGTAGCCAGGCCTAAATCCCGACTGAAAGGGATCTAGATAATCGGTTTCCTCCAAGGACCGCTGGAGCTGAAAGGCCCCCACTTTCTCAACAACCTTCCCCACAAAGGGGAGGTTGGAGACTGGACGATAGTTATTTAAAACAGCTGGATCCAAAGATGGCTTCTTCAGAAGGGGTTTCACCACCACCGCCTTTAATGCGGGGGGAAAGAACCCCTCCCGAAGGGAGGCGGTAACAACCGCCTGGATCCAGCCCCGTGTCACCTCCCTGCTGTTAGCAACCAGCCAGGAGGGGCACGGGTCCAGCACACATGTGGAGGCACTTACAGCTCCGATGGCCTTGTCCACTTCCTCAGGGGTAACAATGTGAAAAACAATCCAGTGATGTCTATCCAGATTCTCCCCTGGTGCCTCGACTGGCTCTGCACAATTGGAGTCCAGGTCCGTCCAAAGCCGAGCAACTTTATCCGCGAGAAATTGGACGTATTCCTCAGCTCTGCCTTGCAAAGGATCGCTCATATCCCTCCTTTTCAGGAGGGAACGGGTTATCCTGAACAAGGCGGCTGGGCGCGACTCAGTGGAAGCTATCAGAGAGGCAATATGTGTTCTTTTTGTCATCCTAATTGCCCGAAGGTAGACTCTGATGCTGGATGTTAAAAGTGCTCGGTCTGACTCAGACTTAGTGGATCTCCATCGTTGCTCTAGGAGTCTCTTTCAGTGCTTCATCTCCCGGAGTTCCTCAGTAAACCAAGGAGCCCTCCTGGATCCACTGCTCGGATCGGCCTTAAAGGCGCAATCCAGTTAAGAGCCTCTGCCACTGCTGAATTCCAGGCAGCAACCAGAGTCTCCGCCGGACTGCGGGCGAGGGTATCAGGAACAACACCAAGCTCCATCTGAAAGCCCGAAGGGTCCATAAGGCGCCTGCGGTGGAACCACCTAATCGGTTCCTCCTCCCTACAGTGGGGGTTTGGTCTCCGAAAGTCAAGCCTCAGTAGGTAGTGGTCCGACCATGACAGGGGTAAGATCTCACTACCCCTCAAACCAAGATCACAACTCCACTGCTCTGAGAAGAATATGAGGTCGAGCGTGTGACCCGCCGAGTGAGTCGGGCCCTGATTTGTTGTATTATATGAAGTTGCAAGAAAACTGGATTCTACACTAAATCTCTAATCCTCTGCACTTAATTGCACAAAATAAAGAAAAACTTAGATAGGCAGTGAATGTCCCCCTCCCTTTTATTTTCACAGTATTGTTCAGAAACAAAGGGAAAAGTAATAGAGCTGTTTCTCCCTCTTTTTTATCCAGTGTCAGTGGCTTGGTAAAATTACAAGCTTGCTGAGAAATACTGAAAACTTACTGTGGTTGCAGCGCTATGAGATCAGAAATATTAAGGAGTCACTTAATGGAGAAATTATGGCTTTATAAAATTGCAACTTTGCCAAAAACTAGTGAAATGTTAGGCTAGATGCAGTAACACACATCAAGCAAATTCAGAAACCAGCAAAAAACTTTATGGATAAAGGAGACAGGGAAACTAAGGAAGGTAAGGAACACAGACGTAAGAATAGGCTCCATGAAGGACAGAGATCCGTAAGGCAACATGGATATGAATTAAAGGGCCACAAATAGAATTTATTCAGGGAGTTGAATCAGCTTTGAAAGCCATTCTTGTGGCTACATCTCTTCTGGAAGGAGATAAAAAATAAATAGGAAAAAGGTGTATTGGATTAATTAAAAAGAAATTGGGTAGGTTAGCAGGAGAGAAGGATGGAGATAAAAGAAATGTTTGGTTACAACTGGAAAAAGTAGCAAAATGTTTCTTTAAAAAATCACTTAAACATAATGCCATATTAAAACAGCAGGAAAAATCAGCAGCCAACAAAAGGGCAAGATAGATAGATAATTTACAGGGAGAAATGAAGCCATGGATAATGATTTGCGTTTATGGGGAGTTTGCATGAGGGTGGAGAACTGAAAGGCTCTGTGGATCTGAATTAAGCAGTCATAAATAGTATTCCCTTAGTGACTTTGGCGCCTTTGAATATAATGTTTAATGGACAAACCTCTGAAATGGGGAGGGAGAAATAATGGAATGACTTATAAATGATATTATTTAAAGAAACATAAAAAGAAAAGAGGAAAAGAAAGAGTTTAGAAGGAGGAAGGGAGGGAGAGACAGGAGAGCTTAGAGGCAAAACCTTTGAAGATATGAAGAAGGGAAGGGACAAGGTAGGAAATACAACAGAAAAAGTCAGAGGAAGGAGTGAGAAAACACTTCTTGACTGAAGGAGACAGCAATAAGTTTGTGAAGAAACTGTAGCCGTAACAAGGTCAATCTTTGAATATATATTTAGTCAATTTCAAAGTGGAACATGGAAACAATATGTTGTATCTTGATTAAAATGGTTATAGGATTTTAATGTTGTGTTTATATTCCATTCTTAGAAAAGAGGGAAAGAATTAAAATTCCAATTTCTCTGGCCTCAAACACTTTTTATTGCAGTTTTGAGATGAGATTTGAGAAAGGGAAGATCCACATTCATTGATCCCACTCATAAACATTTGTGGTCTTTCTTTTCTTATTTTTTCAGGGCAGCCATTCGACCCAAGGAGAATTATTGCAAGTGCTGTTTGTAATGTGATATGTGCTGTTATTTTTGGCAATCGATTTGATTACAAAGATAAAACCTTCATAGAGAACCAGAAGATTGTGGAGACTCATTTAAGATACTCTATTAGTATCTTAGGACTGGTATGTTAATCTACTTGATCCTCTTCTTGCCATGAATCCCTATTTTAATTAGCAGGTTTTTTTGTGAGTATAAATATCCAAGTTAGAAATGTGAACATTAGATCTGATGAGCTAATAAGCAGGGGAAGGCAAATGTAGACATCCAAGCATAAATTGATTCTCAGCAAAATCTCTTCTGGTTGGGCTTATTTCCTAGGGAACAATTTCTTTCTCCCATAACTCCTTTGGGCCATGTCAGATTCTGGACAGATGTAACATGGAATTGTTAGACAGTTCTTTATGCACACAGCCAGTTTCTGTCTTTGCCTCTTGGAGGATTTTGGTCATTTTCAGCATTTGTGGAAGAGATAGGTGAGGCTAGGGGAGCAGTGGGAGAATCCCTTGACAAAGTATCTCCTACCAGGAACTCAGCCCAGGTGAGGAGAGATCTGGGGGAAAGCCTTTCAAAGACTCTACTCTTTAATTAATCTATTATAAATATTAATTCCCATTATAGTTTCCAAGACATTGTATTTATCTGAGAATAGAATTAAAGATAGCATACTGAAATCCTTGTGGTTCTTCTTTTCTTGGTTTTGGGGCCATCTGAGAATTGACAATTAGCAATATCAAAGTAAAAGCTACTCTCTGAATATTTGGGGCATTAATCCTCCACCATAATACTCTAATAAGCTATAGTATTTCATGTGAACTCTATTACAGGTATACAATACATTTCCCAAAACAGTGACATTCTTTCCTGGGCCACACCAAAGCATTTTTGCTAACATTGAAAAGTTCTGTGATTATATCCGTGAGAATGTGGATTTGCACAAAAAGACATTGGATCCCCAAAATCTGCGTGACTATATTGATTGCTTCCTTCTTAGAGTGGAGAAGGTAGGTATAGATGCCATATCTGAATAATTGTTTAAATATCTCTATTATGCATCTAAGATGGAACTAATTCATCCTATATGATGAAGTGTGGAAATATTTATTCTCCCCTCCACTTTTTTATTTGCTTTTCGACAATCCCTTCATTGCCATTTGTTGGCACATATTACTATTCCAGGCATAACTGTTGCTAAAGGTATCCATTCAATTCTGAAGGTTAGGTCAAACAATAGAAAGGAACTCTATTAACTTTTAGAGAGCAGAATTTTCCTTCAAAAAATGAGTATGCATAAACATTTTCTTCCCATGCTGATTTAAATTTTAGAAGGTATTTCTTTAGAGATCTACAATCGCAATAGGTGATATGAAGATAAGTAAGTAGAGTTTTCTAGAGCCATCTTGTAGAAACAATTTCTATTAGGATTGATCTGTTAGATGTAACAAGTAAATTTATATGGAACAAATTTAATTCTCTTTTCCAAGCATACACCTTAGGAATTCTTTAGGCCAGCTCCAACAAAGTTAGTCAGAAACAGACTATGAATTCTTGTGGTAAATATTTGATGGGTAGACCAGACAGGTAAGCTGTATCTTCCTCTGCATTAAATAGTGATCCTAAGAATACCTTAGAATTGAAGAATTTTTCCTTATTATATTCTAAATTCACTCTGGATGAATTATATTTCCTTTAATTGAAAAAGACACTATGAAAATTCTAATGAATCACTTTATTTAGAACAGAACAGAATAGAATAGAATAGAATTATTTATTGGCCAAGTGTGATTGGACACACAAAGACTTTGTCTTTGACGCATATGTTCTCAGTGTACATAAAAAGACAAGATACATTCATTAAGAATCATAAGGTAAAACACTTAATGATAGTCATAGGGTACAAATAAGTAATCAGGAAACAATATAAATCGTAAGGATACAAGAAACAAAGTTACAGTCATGCAGTCATAAGTGGGAGGAGATGAGTGATAGGAATGATGAGAAGATTAATAGTAATACAGCCTTAGTGAACAGTTTGACAGTGGTGAGGGAGTTATTTGTTTAGCAGAGTGATGGTGTTCAGGAAAAAAAACTGTTTTTGTGTCTAGATGTCTTGGTGTGCAGTGTTCTATAGCATTGTTTTTATTTACAGACCCCTCACATCCTGAACATAAATTGTTTCAACTCCTACACACAAAAAGTTATAGAGGTGCAGATGACAGACACAATTATTCCTCTGTAGAACTGTATCAGCAGCTCCTTGGGCAATTTGAGTTTCCTGAGTTGGCGCAGAAAGAACATTCTTTATTGTGCTTTTTTATGATCCATGATGGTTTTCAAGTGGGACATCACTATCCTTTCAAAAGTTTTCATAACTACAGATGTTAGAGCAACTGGTCTGCAGTCATTCAGTTCCTTGATGGAAGGCTTCTTGGGCACTGGAATGATAGTGGAGCATTTGAAGCAAGAAGAAACAAGGGACATCTCTAGTGATTTATTAAAGATTTGGGTGAAGATGGGGGCCAATTGTTCAGCACAGACTTTTAAGCAAGAGGGAGTTATCTTGTCTGGGCCTGGTGCTTTTCCTGGCTTCTGTCTGTGAAATAGACCTTGCACTTCCTTTTCTGTGATCACCAGGGCTTGTGAACCCAATGGGATGGCGTCAGTTGTAGGAGGTTTAGGTGTTGTTGGTGTGTCTGAGATGGGGGTTGTGGAGATAGGTGACTGTAGTTTCCTTTCAAATCTGCAGTAAAATACGTTCAGGTCATCTGCCAGTTGTTGATTTTCTTCAGCCATGGAAGGAGGTTTGCCGCAACGGGTAATATTTTTACGTTTTCCACATGTTTGCTGGTTCATTTGTTGAGAACTGATTCCTTAGCTTTTCAAAGTAGCTTCTTTTTGCTTCTCTGATCTTCCTTGTTAATATGTTTCTGGCCTGATTTACAGCATTCTATCACCTTTTCTTTAGGCTTCCTCTCTGGAATGATGACATAGCTGCTTACGTTTAGCTGTGAACCAAGGTTTATTGTTACTGTATATTTGCAAGTTCCTAGTCGGTATACATAGGTCTTCACAGTAACTGACATATAATGTTACAGTATCTGTGAGTTCATCCAAGTCCGCAGTGGTATCTTCAAAAATATTCCAAACAGTGGAGTAGAAGCAAGCCTGTAGCTTTGACTCCTTTCAATTCCAAGTATATATTTTTTAATACTTCTGTTTCTCTTTCCATTTTCTTTTTAGGAGCAGAACTCAACTGAGGGTATCTACACTTTTGAAGATCTTGTGTTTCTTGTGTTTGGAATCTTTATGGCTGGGACCATAACCACAAGCGAAGCTTTGCTTTGCAGCCTTCTAGCGATAGCTAAATTGCCACATCTTCAAGGTATAAAAATACCCACAAATATATAATATTGTGTTGGTACTCCTAGGGTTGCCACTATTAATGCTAAGAAAGAAATGATGGTGTTTAAAGAAAACATATTTTTAAAGAAAAAAGTAAGTAAAGATGGAGTTGAGTAAAGTAAACTCACTGCAGCTGGATTTCTGCATTTTTCCTAGGAATATATGGGCAGTGTTTTCCACTGTCTTCTCATAGATTTTTTCAAAGATTTCCCAATCTAGCTAACATGACCTTGAAACAAATGGGTTTCCCATCAAACCTTGAGATTTTATGAAGACAATTCTAGTCAATTGGTATTGATTAGATCAAAAAGAGGCAGGAGTGATTGAATGTCTATGGAGATTCTAAGTCATCCGGGTCATGGTTGTCCCAAAAGTGCTTTTTCAGGAGGCAACTGGACTTTCTTGTTTTTTCTTTCAAGACTCATTCAAGAAGCTTCTTCAGCTCTGACTGGATGGTGGGGAATGGAAGGATTTATATTCCTTGCAGACAGCTGGTCATTTGCATTCTTTTAGAGAATCTTTGAGGCCACTTGGAGATTTATCTGTGTGTTCTCAGGTTCACCTGACTAGTGCAAATGGTTCCTGTAATCTGCACTTTTTCTGAAAATCCATTCATCCAGAAAAAAAAATACAAACTACAGGAACCATTTGCACGATTTAGGTGACCCTGAGGACACAGACAAACCTCCAAGTAGCTCAATGACTCTCTAAAAGGATGCAAATGCCTAGCTGTCTGCAAGGAAAATAAATTCTTCTATTACCCACCATTCAGTCAGAGCTGAAGAAGCTTCTTGGATGAGAAGAAAAATGTTTTCACAGAAAAAGCAAGACAGTCCAATTGCCTCCTGAAAAAAGCATCTTTAAGACAAGTGATTGAATGCTGTAACAAAATTTTTCTGCCCATACAGCAGCAGTTGGATTCACTTACCTTCCCTCACAAATGTGGGTGCATGTGTCCCATTGGCGCATACGCACTGAACCAGAGAGAACCGTATGAATTCCACTTCTGCCATACAACCATAGACCACTCAAACAATTGCAATAATTTAATACTTGCTGCCTGAAATCTTAGTATGCATGACTGAAATTACTATAGGTTTTCTTGAGGATCGTTTTTGCAATAATATAAATGAACATTCCTTTTAACTCAAGGTCATCATCTCCAACATTTTGAAATACACTGTTTCAGACAATGGTAACATTCTTTTCCACAGGAATGTATAATTATGACAAATGAAAAATAATAAATATTTTTACAGAATATAATTAATATTAATTCATGATACCACCCAAAATTGCTTGATTAGTTATAGATTTAACCACTAGCTTTTTGAAAATGGGCCTCATGGTTTTTGGAGGAATGAATGTTTGTTTGCTGCTGGTGTAAATATTAATGTGTATATACACAAACACATATATTAACAGTTTAGAAAATTAATTTAAGAACTGTATCTTTTCTCCTGAATACTATTTATCCTCTTTTTCGGTGAAGACTCTGAACTTCAGAAAACCCACACAAAAATGCTTTATGATTACTGCCTCTCAAGATACCTAGTAAGGCACAGAGTGTTCTGACCTAGGCTTCCTGAGAAAGCACGAATCACAATCTTAGTCCCCAAATCCCTCTTTTATTTAAATGGCTGTGAATTATAGTCATTCATAGCCCATAATGATTCAAAAACAGTCTAAAGAGTCTGACAGATGTCTACTCGAGTTGCCGCAGACTTTCAGGATAAGTTGATAAGCACCCACATTTATCTCCCTTGAAACACTGCCAGAAATCTAATTGCCAATTCGTTTTGTAACTCCAAACGTGTCACAGAGTCAAACAGGACTTCTCAGAGCTTCAACCGCTTATACAACTCACACTGTTCTTCTGTCTCGCTGATGTCAGGCTCTGGAGGCAGCTCGTAACTAGCAGATGGTCCTGGCCCCCTTCTCTGCCTCCAATGAAGAGCCCTCATCCAAACCTTCCCCAGACTCCAAGACTGACCCATGTTCCTCCCATACCTCCTTACTGTCCAACTCTGCTGCCAGCTCCACAGGACCACAACAGAGAGATTCAAATAATATGAATCTCATCTTGCACTAGAAAAATTGAAATAGTATCTACTGAGAAATGACTTTGAGGAGAAGCTATTGTCCTGGCTAGAACCGTCTTCCCTCAATGTGCTTTGGAACACGTATTTCTATTAAAATGACTGCATGTACTCATATGACAAAATCTGTCAATATCATCTCAATCTATTCTTCTCACAGCTAAAGTGCAAAAGGAGATTGATGAAGTTGTGGGTACAAATCGCACTCCAAGCATGGAAGACCGATTGAATATGCCTTTCACAAATGCCTTTATTCATGAGGTTCAGCGATATCAGAAAGGGACCCTTGAAACCTTCCCACGGGCAACAACTTGTGACACAAAGTTCCATGGTTACACTATTCCCAAGGTATGGTGATACAAGTATTTAAGAAGGTTCTCTAGGGAAGAAAGGAAAGAATGACTTAGCTCTTTGAGAAGAGAGGCAATTAGATGTCAGGCTCTGGCGGCATTACAACATCATCTGTCAGCTGTGACCAGAGGGGCTTTTGCCCAGGTTCGCCTGGTGCACCAGTTGCGGCCCTACCTGGACTGGGAGGCACTTCAAATGGTCACTCACGCCCTCGTCACCTCAAGACTTTTTTTTTTTTTAATATATTTTTAATTCATTTTCACATTCAATTTTACAATCACTTATATACTGGATGTTCGCTATAAGAAAAGAAATAAAAGAAAAGAAAAAAGAAAAAAGAAAACACGATTCATCATCATTCAGCATAAGACAAAACCCCACCTGACACTTCCAACCTCCATACACCCCATCTTCCCCCTCCAACTTTCCTTTCCTCCCTCTAACACTCCCCTTTCCTACTTCCCTTTCCCCTCAAACCTTCCTTCTTACACCCTCCTTACATTCCCCTCTCACTCCCTCCTTGCTCCTCCCTCTTCTTTCCTTCTACCTCTCCCCTTGGTGTATTCCTTTATTCAACTCTTATTTATTAATATTGAACTATAAAGATAGAAAATAGGAAACAAAATATGATAAAAAGAGAAAGAAAAAAAAAACCCAAGGGAAAAAATATAAAGAAAGAAAAAAAAGAAAAGACAACCGTATACAAGTGCATTCTTCTTCTTATTGAAACTATATTACCACCCACCCACCCACCCACCCCCCATAGGTCCCCCTCCCTAGTCCCCCCCGACTTCCCAGGGCCCACACCTGGCATTGTCCTCTGTCAAACCCCTTCTAAAGTATCTTGTGATCCTATGAATTAAAAATAAAAGTAATATAAGAAAAAAATTGATACAAAAAAATTACAAATTATAAAAAGGAAAAGAAAAGAAAAAAAAAGAAAAAAGAAAAAAGAAAAAACTCTTTGTATTAAGCTCAGCCCCCCATCTTTATTAATGTTTAAGCAGTATAAATCATTCTATATATATTTTATTCTCGTCTCTTGCTTCTTTGTTATTTACCCGAACTTCCTGTAGACTCCCCAGTTCATCTTCCTTAACCTTATATTCAAATAAAAATTTATGCAAATTTATGCAGACATCAGTTTTCGATCTAGCTCAAAATGATCTCACCAAACTTTCCTTTCTAGTAGGATTTAAACAGCGTGGATCATTCCACCTATTCAAATAATAATTTACCCAAGAATCAGTTTACATTCTGTCTCGAGATAATCTCACCAAGCTTTCCCTTCTAATAGAGTTTAAACAACGTAGATTATTCCGCATGAATTTTACCCTCATCCCTTGCTTCTCTGATATTTACCACAACTTCCTGTAGTCACTCCAACTAATCTTTCTTAACCTTATTTTCGAATAATAATTTACACAAGAGTCAGTTTGCCTTTTAACTCAAAGTAATCTGATCAAGCTTTCGCTACCCCTCCACCTACCCCGCGTTACCCGGCTCCCTTCCTCCCAAACCAAAATTCAGTAAAATTACCATCTCCACTCTCTTCACTTTAAAGTCCTGAACAATTTAAGTTAAAGTTCAAACATATAAGTCCCGTGAAATGTGTTCAACATCCGCTCCACGTATTTCAGTCCCAATATCACACCACCAGTATCCAATTCCGCTTTTTCAACCGGAGAGAGATCGCAAACCCCCATTCAATCCACAACTTTGAGAAATATTTTGAAATGTCTAACAGGAAAATATCGTAGTCTAGAGACTGAATATCTTGCAAATTGTTGGGTCTAAACAGGATTACCGTATCTTAAACCAAACAAATATTTTGAAGACATAGCTAAATCCTCGATCTCCGCTCTTCTGCTTCTCCAGGAGGGGGAGAGCTACACCCTCCGTCTTGCAGCCATGTGGTCTGCTGCTTGCCTTCCCCTCCGCCTTGTTTTTCCTCTTTTCTGAGTGAGTCAGGAAGTCCCGCCTTCAAAGTCTTATAGTAGAAATCTTGAGCTTCCGAAACAGAATTGAGACGAAATCTTTGATTCTCAAATGTGACCATGATGCCAGCTGGTGCTTCCCATTTATACTGAATCTGGTGTTTTCTAAGCTCTTCAGTTAGAAAAGTATAGTCTCTTCTTGCTTTTAACATCTGGGATGGTATTTCTTTGAAGACAATCAAATCCTGCCCATCAACTCGCAACCTATTGTTGTAAAACTTTTGTATGATCGCATTTCTGGATTCTTTTGTGGAGAAATATATGATTATGTCCCTCGGGAGCTGTCGCTGTTCTGCTACCAACGAATTCTGGCGATAAATTTTCCGAATCTGCCAATCAAAATTAAATCCCGGACTTCCCACCGCATGGCTGAAAGCCTCAACAAAAGTCTGTTTCAAATTCTCTCGCTCCTTTTCACGCAATCCTCTGACTCTTATTGCAAATGCCTTCCTGTTAAAATTTATCATAACGAGCTGTTCTTGAGTATCTCTAATTTTTTGTTGTAATGTTTGCATGTTAGTAGTCAAATTAGAATTAGCCTCCTCCAAACTTTCCAATTTATTCTCCATTTCAGCGGTGTAATCTGTCAGAGCAGACACGGCTACAAACGTATTCGCCTTCATTTGGGCAATCTTAGTCTTTAAGTTATCATATAACTCCAATACAAATTCTTTAATTTCCTGTTTAAAGTCATTAAGCATTTGAAAAAAAAAATCCTGTGTTAAGAAATCTCCAGTAGAGGGTGTAGGAGACAAGGGCAGCGATTTTGTAACAGATTCTTTAAGCACATTCGTAGAAAAACGCTTCGGCTTTGACCTGGGAGCCATCATGAGTAAAGAGATAAACAAATAAACAGTGCTCTCGCTCCCCTCAATTTCCAAAAAAAAAATTTGTTTGTAGATTTTGGGTAGTTAATGAGGAATAGTCTCCAGGAAGGTAAAGGCGGCCCTATCAGTCACCAACGGAGAAAAATCGCCATTTTGTAATGTGTTTAAACAAAGAAGCCTCTAGGACAAACGAGGCTGGTGTTTAAGATAGTAATAAAAGTAAAACCTCTCAGGGGTGGGACCCGCTCATATTAATCATAACTTCAAACAACTTTGCTTTGTCCTGAGGGGGGAGTCTCCTGTCTAGGGCTGCAAAAAAGGCAGCTGAGAAGAACTGGCTGGAGATAAGGGCTCAGCTAAAGCTGGGTCTAATCTCCGTCCACAGCCAAAAAAAAGGAAGAAGGCTGTGAACTATGAATAGACCCTAGCCACTGGGCTTCTCCCTGCCCCTTTCTTGCCAAAAAGGGGTGATATCTTTGATCTTATTTAGATATACAGACCAGATCTCTGAGAGGAGCTCCGTTGAGCTCCAGTCGGCAACAGACTCCTCCCCCAGAAGTCGTCACCTCAAGACTTGACTACTGTAACGCGCTCTACATGGGGCTGACCCTGAAAAGTTTTCGGAGACTATAATTGGTCCGGAATGCAGCAGCACGAGCGATATTGGGTGTACCGAGATACACCCATGTTACACCTATCCTCCGCGAGCTGTACTGGCTTCCTATCGGTCTCCGAACGCGCTTCAAGGTGCTGGTTATTACCTTTAAAGCCCTGCATGGCCTAGGACCCGGATATCTGCGAGACCGTCTTCTGCCACATACCTCCCAATGGCCGATAAGATCACACAGGATGGGCCTTCTCCAGGTGCCATCGACCAGACAATGTCGTCTGGCGGCTCCTTGGGAGAGGGCCTTCTCTGTAGCTGCTCCGACCCTATGAAACCATTTACCCCCAGAGATCCGGACCCTTCCAACTATCTTGGCCTTCCGAAAGGCTACTAAAACCTGGCTATTCCGGCAGGCCTGGGGCTGTTGACCTCATGAATGAGGTCCAGCCCCACATAGATTGAGTGCATGAAGTGTTTTTTTAATCAGTTTTTCTTTTCTCTATTTTTTTAATTTTTATCCTTTTAGAGATGTATTTCTGTAAGCCGCCCGGAGTCCTTCAGGATTTGGCAGCATATAAATTTATTAAATTTGAATTTGAATTTGAATAAAAGAGCAATTTAGAGAAATATGTACTAAAAGAAATATATATTCCTTCCCTCTTCATTCTTCAAAGTTCAGCAGATGGCTAGTCACTGCCTGTTTTTATTTTAGGCAAGTGGAAAGCAAAGGCACTTTCTTCTCCATATTAAATAGTATCATTTAATGGCATCTGTTTCTTCCTCTCCTTATAGTGCACGGCTATTGTGCCAGTCTTCACCTCTGTACATTTTGACCCTCTTCATTGGGAGACTCCAGAGAAATTCAATCCCAATCATTTTTTGGATGAAAATGGTCAGTTCAAGAGAAAGGATGCTTTCATGGCATTCTCAGCAGGTACAAGCCTCTGGAACAGATAGTATTGCAAATTCATATGCTTACCTGATCCACCTTAGTCTTTTATCAGATACAGTTCCAGCAAGTACTTCCTAAATAACCTCTGTTTTCTTCATTGCTATTGTAGGGAAGAGGGCCTGTCCAGGGGAGGCCCTGGCTAGGATGAAGCTCTTCCTGTTCTTCAGCACTCTGCTCCAGAATTTCACCTTATCTCTGGTTGGGGACACCAAAGATACGGATGTAATGTCTTTATTTATGGACTTCAGAAATAATCAATATCCCCTTATACAAGCTGTTAAACGTTCAGTGGACACTTGTGATCAATAATTATGAGAAAGTACCCACATTAATAGATACTCAAATAAAGCATGTGGGATGGTTATTACATTTAAAGGCAATCTTAAAAATGATGTGGAATACAAATGTAATAGTTTTTATAGGAAAGGTAGCTATTCTGACCTCTTATCTGATGACATATTTTGGCACAATTAACAATACGTCTGAAATACTTAATAGTTCCCCCCCCCCCAAGTGGTATTCACCAAAACTGTAGATTTAACTATGTAAGGGTCTCAGTTAGAAGTATTATCACAAATTGATGTTGTGGACTAATCTATATTTGAAAGTAACAAGGAAGATCTTGTATTAGTACAATTTGGCTAAATGCAAGATTGAGTAATTTTCTATTGACAGCTAATGGTTGTTTTAAAGACTGACAGAATGAATATTGTATCTGATTGAACTATAATATTTGCTATATCTAATTTCTGATAAATAACTTTATTATTGTGGATAATAAAGAATTAGAACATATAAGTTCAGAAAATCAATGGTTCCAGAAGTACAAAGTGCAAAAAATACATCTTAGGATTTCAAAATGGAAGCCATTGCTAAGAAAATGTTGTTTCATTTTTAACTGGATTAAACTCAAAGGACTCATGTTCTTTTTTTGTCCACTACTGATAAAATATCCTGTCAAAAGGCAAATAAATTGACTCAAGGAGATTCTGCCTACAAAATGGAATTAATCAACAACCCAATTACATGAATCTTAAATAGATATATTATGCAGAATGCCCTCAAGGATATCCTTGTTGTGTTTATAGTATTTGATGATGGTCAAAACCTGACCAAAATAAAACAAATACCCTTCAAAAATATTTCCAATTCAATTTGATGCCTTGATCAAATTAATTTTTGATTTTCTTTTATTCTTTTCTGCTAGCTTTTTTTAAAATTTTAAATTATTTGAATTAAACCAGGTTGTTCTCAAATCAGAGACCAACTGCCTCAACTCCATACATTAAATGTTTGAGGGTCTCCACTTCTCCTCCCAGAAGCCTCAGTTTACCCACTATACCATCTCACATCTACTTTGGTGTAGGCACTTGTTAAGTGATACCCCCCCCCCCGGTCTAAATTCTCTGGGACAGAAGCAGAAGAGGCAGATGAAATGTGCTGTTGATCTGAGGAGCTGGTCAGCCATTAAACATTTGAGATTGTTCTAGAAGACAATGAGCAGAACAATGTGGTGTGTGTGTGTGTGTGTGTGTGTGTGTGTGTGTGTGTGTGTGTGTGAGAGAGAGAGAGAGAGAGAGAGAGAGAGAGAGAGAGAGAGAGAGAGAGAGAGAGAGAGAGAGAGAGAGAGAGAGAGAGAGAGATCTAACTCACATCATGAGGGGGCAGATTATGGTTGGCACATAGCTCAAGAACCATGCCAACAGTGACTCAAGGTAGAGCAAAGATGATCAGCATGCCTGCTCAAAAAGAAAAAGCAACTAATGCCCCTAATTTAGCCACCCAAGCATCAGTGGGTATCGAACTGCTGTTTCCTGGTCTTTGGACTTCTGTTGGAAAACAACTATCTGACTCCAGATCTGTTCCTTATCCAGCATTTGGATTCCCAGTATTCCTTTATGGTGTGTGTGTGTGTGTGTGTGTGTGTGTGTGTGAGCAATATAAGAAAATATAAATTAAAAACAATTTAACAGAAATCCCAATTTATGTTTAAAAATAAATAAAAAAGATGAGTATTCCATAACAGAGAATCTTTTGCCATGTTCTTCCTGGACAAATATCCATTTTACAACATATATGCATTTTGTTAGCAATTAACATTAATATGGTGTACAAGTAGGTTTTTTTCTACATGGCAGGAAAAATCCAGCGAAATGCAAATAACAAAAGATCAATGTGCCTGGCTTTTTTCTAGATAAATCAAATGACTAGGCTGAACACTGCAGATGGTCCTGGCCCCAATGAAAAATTGAAATTGAACCATAGAAACATAATTTGTGTTGTTTTCGCTGCTCATAGCACTGCAGCAAAACAAAACAGATCATGCCAGTCCAATCTTATTTCATTCTTCAACATAGTGACTAAATTAGTAGACCAGTGAAATATTGTGGACACAATATACTTAGACTTCAGCAAAGCATTCAACAAAGTAGACCACAAACTACTTCTTGGTAATCTAGAAAAAATGGGATAGATAGCATCACCACCAGATGGATTCGTAACTGACTGACAAACTGTACTTAACTAGTAGTCCTTCATGGGTCTACATTTACATGGAGGGAAGTAAGTAGTGGGGTAGCATAAGGTTCAGTCTTAGGACCAGTTCTCTTCAATATCTTCATAAACGATGAGCGAATAGAACAATGACAATGAGAACAATCAACCAATGGAACAACTTGCCTTTGGAAGTTGTGGGAGCTTCATCACTGGAGGCTTTCAAGAAGATATTGGACTGCCATTTTTCAGAAATGGCGTAGGGTCTTCTGCTTGGGCTTGGGAGGAGGGGCATTGGATTAGATGACCTACTAGGTCCCTTCCAACTCTGTTAATCTGTTAAACCTAATCTTCTGGTGTTCTTCTCACCTTTTGCAAAACTACAGCAAAATCTGGAAGGATGATTTTAAAAATCTGTCTGATTATAAACATATGAAAAATCTGATCTGGATTTTTCAGAAGTGAAATTCAATATCCAGGCAATGGAAAAAGAAGTTTCTGTTGGGAATCTTGAAGAATCATCATTCCAAAATGAAAAAGATATTGATTAAATAAACTTAATAAAAATCTAGAAGGGAAAACAGAGCTGCTAACCAAAATTCTTGTAGAAAAAAAATGCAATGCAGAACTATCATTCCAGATTCTGAGAGTAAGTGATTCAAATGGGAAAATAGCACAACGTTCCACAAATGGGAATGGGAGAAAATTAGAAAGACATCAGATTATGTCATGTCTCCTTATCCTGATTTCTACTTCATTCTCTCTGGAAGATTCAGATTACAGTGCAACAAATGAGAATAATCAAGGAAAAGAGCTTTACTTCATTGATCCAGAGTGTCTTGTAGTACTGAACAGCAAATTTTCTGCTGAGTTTCTCTGCTATCAAATTTCTGTAAAAGTACCATAAATATCATCTAATTTTGTAGTTTTAGACCT
Organism: Thamnophis sirtalis; assembly: GCF_051295495.1. Classification (NCBI taxonomy): domain Eukaryota; kingdom Metazoa; phylum Chordata; class Lepidosauria; order Squamata; family Natricidae; genus Thamnophis; species Thamnophis sirtalis. Next base: position 116,883,364 of record NW_028261383.1, read on the forward strand.
TTCAGAATATTCTTTCAATATTTTGGACTGACTGAAACTTCCAAGCACTATTACATTTTTTGATCTGATCCTTCTGAAATAAATTAGGGAATGTGCTGTTCTGGTGGATGAGTTATTATATAAGCAAGTCTTTTTTGACCATCACTAAAGCTGGCCATATCCAAACAATGAATGTGACTATTGGAAATACAATTCCTCCTCCTAATACTTACTGACATGTTGTGGCCCAGCAGGAGCCATTAGAGCTGCCGATGGACTCCAATAGCGAGGAACCCTATGAGTTGGCTATGGAGGATGTGGAGGACCCTGGGCAGGGTTCAGACTCCGAGCAGGGACCAAGGAGGCTGGTTGGCCACCAGGAGGTGCCTGAGGCATGGAGCAGTGGGGAAGATCAAAGGGAATTTGTCCCTGATGCCCAGCAACAAAGGGCGGAGAAACGGAGGAAGCAGTTATGGAGACAGACTCATAAGAGATAATCAAGTCCAGGTGGTTGTGGCTTGGCTTCTCCCAAGAGAGTATATAAGAAGAGACTTTGGGAGGAGCCCTTTTGTAAGACACAACCATTCATAACAAGCTGGAGAAGCTCTTGTTTGTACTGTATCTCTTGTCTGTGGGAGTCTGGATTGCTGCCATCGTCTTGCCAGTGAGTCGTGTTGGGCTTTCAGGACAGAATATGTTTCAAAGTAAAAAAACTCAGTTCATGTTGGTTTCTGCTGTCTTTAAACATTAAAATCTAACCAACCTTGAAGAGATTTCCAAAGTCCACCAAGTCACATTTCAGGGTAATTCTTCCTGCATGACCTACCTTTAGTGACAGTGAAACACAATTCACTCTTCATAAACAGTAGAACAAAGCAAAGGCAAGAAACATTTTAATTTGCAGATTGTCTAGAATTCAGGACATGGACTAATCAAGAAAGTAGCTGGAGGTCTGCATATTATTTGAAGGATTAGATGAAGCAATTATTTTAGATATATTTTTCCAAAAGTGCATATGTGATCCTAATATAAGATCTTAAATTCTTAGGAAATCCTTCTTGCTGAATTATAGGTGCTGTGGATAATTGGGCTAAGGTTTTTTTTTTCCTGCTAAAATAGATAAAAGCAGGCCTACCCACCGGTAAAAAGTTCACAGTACTGAATTCAATTCCTTAACAAGCTGGTGACAGGAAAAAAATCTTAAGACTCACAAAATTCAAAAGTTATTTGGGTTATCTGAAGGACTGCCTCTTCCTAGTTACATCTGCTCCAGAGGTGGTATTCAACAGGTTCTGATAAGTTCTGGAGAACCGTTAGTGGAAATTTTGAGTAGTTCGGAGAACCGATAAATATTACCTCTGACTGCCCTCATCCCCATCTATTCTCTGCCTACCGAGTCCCAGCTGATCGGGAGGAAATGGGGATTTTTCAGTATCCTTCCAGCCACACCCACCAATACACTCCAAGCCATGAAACACCCATTAAGCCACGCATACAGAACCAGTAGTGAAAACAAATTGAATTCTGCAAATGATCTGCTCATTCATCAGATCAGGCAAGAGAGGGGTGCTGGAGGTGGGGGGGAGGTTTCCCATCTCTCAGGGAACTGCACATGGTGACCTGTTATGCCCCCCCTTCACGGCTCTTAACAAACGGCAAGACAAATAAACTTAAAAGGAACTTTCTTTATCAGTTCTCAGTTCAAACTGGCTTCGAGCCCAAAAAATAATATAAATACAGTCTCTTGACTCGATAACGGAATGAAAAACAAAACAACACTTACAAGCACTGCACTTCTCCAGTGTAGCCTTGAATCAGGGTTACAGGAAACACCAAAGCACTTATCCAAGTGTATCAAGCAATGTTGTACGCATGAAGGAACGTTGACTCCTGCGACTAGGGCATGGCAGCATCCGTCCTTTTATCTCCAAACCTGCCCCTAACAAGCCCCAGCTGCATAAGGAATCTTGTATCCCGAAAAGACTCAAAGCAGACATCTGCTGAGTCACAACACTATCCCCCACCGCAGGGTCCTTTCCCCGGGGTCCGATGGTCTGGCTGCGGTGGGAATGTTGTGTCCACAAGATGACCTGCACCCATTTCCCTTGGTGCCTTTTTCATGAATCCCAAACCTCTGGAGGCATAGCCCCCTTGAATCGGAACTCTTTAGCTATCCGGTGGCCACCATGTTTCCTTCCGCCCTTCCTGGCATTGATACCCCATCCAGGGTCATCCACCCTCCGCAAGGCTGACCCACCAGCCCCCCCACCATCGGAGGTTGATGGCAGCTCTACCAGATTCATCTGAGCCTTAACACCCTGTCCAGGGTCCTCCACCCTCTGCAAGGTCAACCCACCAGCCCCCCCACCATCGGAGGTTGATGGCAGCTCTACCAGATTCATCTGAGCCTTAACACCCTGTCCAGGGTCCTCCACCCTCTGCAAGGTCAACCCACCAGCCCTCCTACCGTCGGAGGTTGACGGCAGCTCTACTGACTTCGGCCGAGCCTTAACACCCTGTCCAGGGTCCTCCACCCTCTGCAAGGCCAACCCACCAGTCCCCTTACCATCGGAGGTTGATGGCACCTCTACCAGCTTCGGCCAAGCTTTAACACCCTGTCCAGGGTCCTCCACCCTCTGCAAGGCCGACCCACCAGCCCACCTACCATTGGAGGTTGATGGCACCTCTACCAGCTTTGGCCAAGCCTTAACACCCTCTCCATGGTCCTCCACCCTCTGCACGGCCGACCCACCAACCCCCTTTCCATCAGAGGTTGACTGCAGCTCTACCGACTCCTGCCGAACCACCATGCAATCCCCTCCCACAGAGCCCTTCCCCCGGTTTTGATGATCAGGGTGCGGCCAAGAAGAGTTGGTGACGGCCTCCCTGGAGCACGGTCCAAGACCCTGGTACCCCTCTGGGACCTTAAAGACAAAGCCCAGTGCTGCGAGGACCGGAGTCGACAACAGCTAGAATCTCGGCGGAGTTCTCCTTGTAGACCGGGCCCAATGACACTGGGCACATGACTTCACGCACCTCCATACATCATTTTTCAGATGGGGCCACCAAAATTGACGGGAAGCCAGGCGCAATGTCCGAACAAAACCCAAATATCTTGACGCAGATGCACAATGAATCTGCGCGAGCACCCATCGATGGATGTGCCCTGCGGGAACATAGAGCCGGCCCCGACACTTCAAAAGATCCCCTTCCAAAGTCCATGGGGACGCCGGCCCCACTTCTGCCTTTCGTCGCTCCACCCAGTCATCACCCCGCTGCGCATCCCGTACCAGAGCCTGCATGCTCACGGGATGACAAACGGCAGCGCAGGATGCAATGGGTAGAAACGTCCGAGGTGGAAGCGAGTTCTCAGGGTCGGAGTTCTTTACTTTACTCGGCAGGGCATCTGCCCTGGGACTCCACACACCCCGCACGCACGCTATCTTGTGCGAACGGGGTAACATGGCTGCACCAACGTGCTGGTTGTCCGACTTGATCGTGTGTTGCTGAGGGACAGCTGCAGTCTGCGCAACCCTTCTGCTCTTCTTGGGGCAGCTCCCTGCCAGGTGTCCAAGATCCCCACAGTAAAAACACAATCCCTCCGCACATTGTCTGTCCATCTCTGTGACACTCGCGGTCTGACAGCACCCAACTCCATGGGCTCCTCCTAGTCCACTGCAGTCCCTTGCTGAACCGGCATGCTGGTGGTCTCCTGGAATACATGGCGAGGCCTTCGCCACTGCAGCCGGGCATCGATCCGGAGGCACAGGTGGATCAACGCGTCAAACGTGGTGGCCTGTCCACCCTCGAAAGTTCATCCTGCAAGGCCTCAGACAATCCATCTTGGAACGTGTCCATTAGAGCTGGTTCATTCCATGTGGAATCCTGGCTACGTAGCCTGAATTCAGACACATAGTCCTGCAATGAACCACTCCCCTGCTGCAGTGATTTCAAACCTCTAGCAGCTGTTTCCCCCTTGACTGGATCCTCAAACATCCCTCCGAAATACTGGCAGAAGCCCTGGAAGGGCCCTGCTGAACCAACAAGGGGGCGGCCCATCGGGCAGCTGTACCCGAGAGCAAGCCGACAACGAATCCCACCCTCGTCCGGCCAGTGGGAAAGTCCTCCACTCCCAGGCCCAGGAACAGCCAGCACCGTCCCAGAAATGCGGCACACATAGCTAGACTCCCACCATATCCATAGGGCATGGCCACTGGGCACCTCCTCCCCGGCTGGGGGGGGGGGGGCATGGCACCCTAACTGTTGAACCTGATCCAACAATATTGCGATCTGCTGTGCCATCAATCTATTTTCAGCCATCAACTGCTCCATAATTACTGAGATTAAGGCTTGTCAGGAAGGAGTCAATCTGTTCTGTCCCCCCATCAGGGCTCTTAACAAACGGCAAGACAAATAAACTTAAAAGGAACTTTCTTTATCAGTTCTCAGTTCAAACTGGCTTCGAGCCCAAAAAATAACATAAATACAGTCTCTGACTCGATAACTGAATGAAAAACAAAACAACTCTTACAAGCACTGCACTTCTCCAGTGTAGCCTTGAATCAGGGTTACAGGAAACACCAAAGCACTTATCCAAGTGTATCAAGCAATGTTGTACGCACGAAGGAACGTTGACTCCTGCAACTAGGGTGTGGCAGCATCCGTCCTTTTATCTCCAAACCTGCCCCTAACAAGCCCCAGCTGCATAAGGAATCTTGTATCCCGAAAAGACTCACAGCAGACATCTGCTGAGTCACAACACGCATCTAAGATGAAAGTAGTTCATCCCAGATGGTGGTGGTGGTGATGATGTTATCCATTCAGTGGTGTCCAAGTCCTGGTGATAATATGGTCCAGGTCTTTCCACGTCTTCTGATCTTGACCTAGTTATTTGAGTTGTTCTGTGCTGTGCCTTGTGTGCAGACATTGTGTACTTCTATGTCACTTTTTCCACTGGTCAGTTTTTCATTACTAGACTTGGATATAAATGAATTGATAAAAATATTCCTTTCCATTACCTGATGGACAGAGTGTACCTCACAAACAATTTGATATTGATTTGGAAAGTTTATAAAACTTTGGGGGAATTGAAAATTGGGTTTAATTTACCTCAGAGGCTTCCTGGTAATTTATTCAATGAAAATATTGACTATTTAAATTATAATTCTATGATGAATTAGGAGTTTAGTAGTTCTGGATGAGAGACCTAGTCTGTGTAAACCTCCTGGAAGTCACAGTTTAAAGCCGTTTGTATTTCATTACCCTCATAGTACTGAATTCAAGTCTGAAGGATCATCTCTAACAAGCTGCCAAAGCTGAGGAAAGAAACACCTTAAGTCCTACAAGGTTTCAAAAGCTATTTGCGTTATTTGAAGAATAGTTCCTCAGGCAGGAGAGGGGTCATGGAAGTCCATATTTTAAGGAATGAAGTAGACAAGGCCCTCAACCTGTCAGCGCCCCCACCTGTCAGTAAGATCCTTGTCCCTCTGAATGTTGAAAGCCTCCAGGACAGTGACCAGAAGGTGGATCCAGGCAATGATTAATATGTCACTAGAGTGGGAGGTATTTCTGAAGGCTTTTAAGGAGACCTTGGTTTGTCTTCTCCTTAAAAAACCATCACTTCCAGGATAACTTTCATCCAATTTCCTTTTTGGTGAACGTTGTGGAAAATGTGAGGACCTGACAGCTTCAGAGGGCTCTTGGGCTCTTTTGTTCAGGTGCTAGATTTCTTACAATTGGGCTATTGTAATGTGCTCTATTGAGCCTACCTTTGAAGAGCATTTGGAAGTTACAGCTGGTACAGAGTGCGGTGGCTCAGACAGTTCATGGGGTCCAAAGAATGCCCCATATAACATCACTAATCTGTGAGCTGAATTGGCTGCCGGTCTGCTTCCAGGTGCAATTCAAGGTCTTGGTAATCACCTTTAAAGCAGCTCATGGCATAAGTGCAGACTACTTGAGGGAATCAATTGGCTTGGCTCATCCCACCTGTGCTGGCATGCTGCAGGCTTGATTATTCTAGCTGGCAGTGTTCAGGAGAAGAGCTTTCTCTGCCATTGCACCTGTGTCAGCCTCAACCCTCCTCGCCTTTCATAAGGGCTGATAGACCTGACTTTCCCAGAGTATAAGAGAGAAGCAACCTAGAACTAAGGATAAATTTTCTAACAGTGAGAACAATTAACTAGTGGAACATCTTGCCTTCAGAGGTTCTGAATGCTCCATCACTGGAGGCTTTTAAGAAGTGACTGGACAACCAATTGTCTGAAATGGAATATGGTATCCTGCTTGTGCAGTGGGTTGGATTAGAAAAACTCTAAGGTCTCTTCCAACTCTTTTATTCTGTTATTATTATTTTCTTCTGAAATGATTTTTACCTTGCATAGTTATATAAAAGGCAAATGTCCATGTTTTCAATCCAACTTATATGTACTCCATATTGTTGCACAAAAAGTACAGAAACAAGAACTCATTTCAACCTAGAATCCAAAGGTAGAGATGTTGGTAAATAATTACCCTGTATTGATAACAGTAAAAGAACAAATTGATTTTTTTCAAAGGATCATGGAAAATATGTTATTTAAATGTGATTGGGGCTCCAGTTGCCTTCTTCTTTTAATATTGTCTGATTGAAACCGTTTCTGGGAGTTTTGAAGAGGAAAATAACCCAGAAGAGGATGGAGCTGACATGGACAGGAGTTGCGCTTCTTCTCTGTATACTTTTTACCCTTTTCTCATATTTCCAAATGTACAAGAGAAAAGGGCATGTTCTGCTCCGGGCAATGAGGTTCTGCTCGGGCAGCCAGTTAACTCCATGCTTGGGAATATCTTTCAGATCACGTTTATTATCAGGCATCCTTAATAGCAAAACTTACAGTTCAGTGTTAAGATTCTTCTGACTTTCCATGATCTGTCCCATCACATAGTGTAAAAAGACATTAATTCCTCTAACCCATACTGCTGGTGCAAAGCTGCTTCTGGTCGTGCTGATGGCGATTCAGTGAGTGCCCAGTAATAAATCAATTTCCCGGGCAGAGTACCCACTGCCCAATCGGGGAGCACAGATGTGGTCACATGTTATGGGACTACATTTCCCATGAGGTAGTAACATTTCCCATGAGGTAGTTTCTTAAAGGAGACAGCTCTTAATTCCTAAATTAGCTATATACTGTTGGGACAGCACACTGGGACAGCACACTCCCCACCTGGAATTATAAATTCCACTATCAACTAGCCTTTAACTAAAGATAAACAAAAAACATGGCATAAAAATGCAAACTGACTGCCTAACTAATTGAGTTACACAAAGACATAGCATGACTATCTAATCAACTAAGATAAACAAAGGCTTAACATCAAAAATGTTATTAACTGACTAATTAACTGAGTATGCAACTCTACCTAACTGATTAACTGGGTTACATAAGTCATAGCATCAAACAGTGCAAACAATCATGTAAACACAAAGCATGCAAAGCTTGAGGTTCAATCTTCTAGTTCAGTCTTTCGTGGCAACTGTTCTGGGTCGCTGATTGGTCTGGTGTAGAATTTCTTGGTGGAAATCTGCTTTGCGACCTGAGCCTCCATCTGACGAACTAGTTCATCATTACTGGGTGGGGCTTGGTGCACAAGTCCCATAGGCCATGAGTTCCAGTGGACACAAGTCCCTTAGGCCACAAGTTCCAATACATGTCTTTGGGAATGAAGTTCCCTGCTGGTTCTGGCCAGTCACCTGTCTTCTGGGTCAGTAAGGTGGCTGGAGTAAGGGCAGTTGGTATTTCAGGATCCAAAAACTCTGGAACCAAGGCTTGAGAGTTGATGATGGCTGCACCTTCTACCACGAGGGTGGTGAAGATGATTACTGCTAAGCCCAACATGAGAGGCTTCCGTCTGGAGAGTTGTTTGAAGCGAGGTGGTTCTTGGGACTGGTTGACAGGTAGTTGTGGTGCTAGTTTCACCTTTCCCAAGATGAGACTGATGTGGACGTTGTTCTCCCCACCGTAGACGATGTGAACGTTGTTCTCCCCACCGTAGACGATGTGAACGTTGTTCTCCCCACCGTAGATCTTGAAGTATCCTACAGCTGTTACCGCCTTCATTGTGGCGATAAGCAAGGTGGGAACATACTTGCGCTGGACAGGAATGCCTTGGAGACAACTCAGGGATTCTCGCCATATTGGCCGGTCTTGCTTCTGTTGGTTGTGCTGTTCGTTGCTGGACCACATGAAACATAGATAACTTTGATGGTTTTCTCTGACGAGGAATAAGTAGAACATCTGCTGGATGTTGTCCATGATGGCTATGGCTTCCTTTCTGGGCTGAATGAGCATGCTGAGTAGACTGTTTGTGAGGTCGGGACTTTTGAAGAACACTTTATTCAGAGAGGGACCTTGGGATTGCACGCTGGTATCAAAAAGTGCTCGAATCTGGTCTGGCTCTTGTGGCTGGCACTTTCTAAAGGATGGTGGGTGCCAACATTCTTCACCAATTTTCAGAGGTGAAGTAAGTTCTGCGTGTCTGTTCTGGACTGTCTTGTTCTCTACTAAATTAGCTATCATGTGTATGATTTGTCTCAGAATGAAGAGGCGAGGGAAAGGTTGCTCATAGTTATTTAGAAACCGTTGCCTTGGTATGCAAAAGGGTATTGGGGCCATCCAATTTTTGGTGGCCTCCTGTTGGAATTCCTTGACCATGAGCCTAAGAAATTCTTTGTTCTCTATTGACAAGGTCAAATCATTCTCTTCTTTGCTGGTCTGGAACACTGTTGCTCCTAAAACTGGTTTGAGTGTCGAGGTCATGAAGTGTTCTTGGCATGGTTTCAAGTGGGATGTTCTTCCATTACTGAGAGTGGAAGTTGTGAAGACATTTGTCTGGGTTGGGACCTGAGGTCGATCGACATACACCATCCCAAAGATGCCCCTTCCAAGTTCTGTCTCGAGGGCGGATGGGGAGTCCTTTGGACCTTTGACCACTTGTTGAGGGGTGAAAGCTTTGAAGGAGTCTGTTCCAGGCAAGAGCAGGATTTCGGCTTTGGGATCCAGAACAGGAGAGTGATTACTCATGTGCTTCAGGTGAGATGGGATGCTTGCTACCTCTGGTGTTGTAATCTCACTGCGATCATCTGGTGGGTTGTCCCATTCTAGTAACGGTGGCAGTGGGAGCTGAGCACTCCCATCTAACTCTTCTCTGCAGAATCCATTGACTTCCCTCCCCACCATGCACTGGGACCCGGTGCATGTTGATGGCATGACGTGCGTTTCTTCATTTTGGACATTGATGAGACTGTTGAGAATTGAGTCTCGTGATCCAGATCGAGATTTTCCACCTTGTTCCTGTTGTGGTGGGCTTGGGTCTTCCATGTAGGCCTTAACATGCTTTTGCTGGTTATCTTTTTCCAGCTTCCTAGGACTGTGGCTGAGGGAGGAACAGTTAGCCTTCATCTGTAGAACTTTGGCCCGTATTAGTCTTTCTTTTGCTTCCCGCTTGCGCCGGAGGTATTCCAATTGAGCCTGAGCTTTGGCTTCTGCAGCTGCCTTGTCTGCCTGAGCTTTGGCTTCTGCAGCTGCCTTGTCAGCCTGAGCTTTGGCTACTGCAGCTGCCTCGTCTGCCTGAGCTTTGGCTACTGCAGCTGCCAACTCTTCCTTCAGCAGCTGCTCTTCTCTTGCTGTCTCTAGGTCTACCTCTGCCATCCCAGCTTCCATTAGTACCTCTCCAGCTGTAGCTCTTCGTGAGCTGTGGCTGTAACGGGAAAATTGCTGTGAGACGCTGCTACCTGCCCTTGATTGGAAAGATGAGGCCTTTCTGGAGGTGTGGGAGGAAGCTGCGTGTGACTGTTGAGATGTCGTATGTGAACGATGAGACCTCACTGATGCGGCCTTCTCTCCTTGTGTAACTTTTGGACTGGATGCGGATGTCCTCTTAGAAACGTGAGTGGGGGCTGCATGTGACCCCTGAGATGGTGCTCGCGAACGATGAGACACTTCAGAACTGGCGTTTGTTTCTGATGTGTCTTTAGGGTGGGATGAGGACGCTTTACTGGAAGCATGAGAGTGAGCTACATATGACTGTCGAGATGTTTTATACTCAGACTTCTCATCTGGGGCTGTCTCCCTCTTCAGATTGGATTGTATAAGGTCTTTGCTCCGTCGGATCTGTTTTTTGCGCTCTTTGTTTAACATCTGAATGCGCAACATTTTCTTCTGGAGATCTTCATCATCATTTAGTTGTAATTGGATACCACTGAGGCGGATTTCATAAATTTTCCATAGTTGGTAGATTTCGTCCATATCTTTATATAAAGAACGGAGGCGTTTTGGGGGTAAATCGTCTTCGAGTTTGTTGCAGAGATGCTGCAACTGCTTCCAGGCGCTTTCCTGCTTTCGATAAACCCGGTCCCATTCCTCCAAGAGGTTTGACCACATAGTCTGCATAGGCTTTCTATGCTGTCTTAGGTCATAGGCTGTTTGACATGTTTCCGCCTTTTCTGATAGTTGGACATCCAATTCTGAGCTTTGGGTGACCAATTCTGAGACTATGGTGGGTTCAGGCATGTCTGACCCTCCTGCCATGGTTAGAAAGGTTCTATAACTAGGATTAATTCAGAAAATGTCTAGAATCCGTTACCAATTTTTGAGTCCAACTCCCTTTTTTGGCCACTAGGTTGCGTTGCAAGACTTGAAGATGTAGCTGCAGTTCACTTGTCGACCACTAGGGTGCGTTGTTAGACTTGGAGATGCGGGTGCAGTTCACTTGTCGTCCACTAGGGTGCGTTGCTACACTCAGAGATGTGGGTGCAGTACACTTGTTGCCCACTGAGGTGCGTTGAGAAGCTTTGGAGATGCAGGTGCAGTTCACCTGCCAGCCACTAGCGTGTGTAGAGAAGCTTTGGAGATGCAGGCGCAGTTCATCTGCCAGCCACTAGGGTGCGTTGAGAAGCTTTAGAGTTGCAGGCGCTGTTCACCTGTCAGCCACTAGGGTGCGTTGAGAAGCTTTGAAGTTGCAGGCGCAGTTCACCTGCCAGCCACTAGCGCGCGTAGAGAAGCTTTGGAGTTGCAGGTGCACTTCACCTGCCAGCCACTAGGGTGCGTTGAGAAGCTTTGAAGATGCAGGCACAGTTCACCTGCCAGCCACTAGAGTGCATTGAGAAGCTTTGAAGATGCAGGCACAGTTCACCTGCCAGCCTTTCGAGTGCGTTGAGAAGCTTTGGAGTTGCAGGCGCCGTTCACCTGTCAGCCACTAGGGTGTGTTGAGAAGCTTTGGAGATGCAGGCACAGTTCACCTGCCAGCCTCTCGAGTGCGTTGCTAGTGTTGGCTTAAGGAACTGGACTGCAGTTCTAAAGTGGTCACTAGATGGCGCTGCTTGTGTCTATCGTTTGGAGTGACGGGGCAATGGTTGCTTCCTGTCGAGATTCTTGCTCAGCTGCCTCTCCAATCTTGGGATTCCTAAGGGACTGGACCCGAACTCGGAACCCCTCTTGGACCTGGCTGGCTTGATACCTCCTAAGGGCTTGCACCTTTTCCCACTTCACAAACAATAACAAATCAGCAAGAACATAACATGCTCTCTCTTTTAATTCATTCAGCTGGTCTGCCTCTGCCTTATGTCTCTTTTAGCTGTCTGCAGGCTTGCATCAGTTGGCCTCTTTATTGCCTCTCGTTGCCAAGACAACTCATCAATAAAGTTCAAAGGAGTTGGGAGGTCTGCACTGGGCTGATGACCTCTTCCTTACTCAAATTTCGTTTGCATGGAGATTTTTCCATGAGGCATCTACTACACAAAGAACTTCTCTTCTTGTTAGTTTTGGGAACGAAAGGGGGGTTGCTTTATCATGCAAATCCTGATTTCCTTTTAACACACTTTCTTAATCACAACAACTTTCTTCATCTCAGGAGAGATAATCAGCCTTTCTCGCTGAAATGGGATGTTTCTCTTTTGCTCCAAAAAAGCGGGGGGGGGGGGATCCTGGCAGCTTTTCTCAGTTAAAATGCAAACAGAGTTTGGGATTCCACCTCAACGTCTTAAATACTCAGGAGCTTCTGGATGGGGGCAAATCATTCATCATCTTTTTCTTCTGTTTAAATGTTTTATTCATTTTCATTTTCAATTTTGTACATTCACTTATATACTGGATATTTGCAATAATAATAATATAATAATAAGAAAAGAAAAACCCCAACCTAAACACAACTCATAAACCCAACCTATCACTTTCATACACCCCTTCTTCTCCCCCTCCAACTTTCCTTTCTCCCTCCAACGATCACCCCTCCTACTTCCCTTTCCCCTTCTATCTTCCTTTCTCGCCTTCCTCACCCTCCTTCCCCTCTCATCCTCCTTACATTCCCCTCTTCCCTCCTTACTTCTCCCTCTTCCTTTCCTCTACTTCTCACTATGGTGCATTTCTCTATTCCTTAATCTATTCAGTTACGCTAAAAAGAAAAAAGAAGGGAAAAAAATAAAAAGAAAAAAAAAGAGAAAAATAAAAAGAAAAGATAAGGATCAACAGTATACAAGTGTTTTCTTCTTATTCTATATATTGAAACTATATCTCCACCCACCCACCCACCCCCAATGAACCCCCCTCCCTAACCCCCTCCGACTTCCCAGGTCCCACACCCGGCACAATTCAGTACCATTCACCTTCAAAATATCTTATTAACAATAATAATGAAAATAAAATAAAAAGAACGCTCCGAAAAAGAAAAAAGAAGAAAAAAACGAAAAAGTAAATAAAATTTTTTTTTAAAAAAAAATCTTTTGCATTATGCTCAGCCTCCCATCATTCTTAAAATTTAAACAGTGTGAATCATTCCATTTATATTTTGTCCTCGTCCCTTACTTCTTTGATATTTACCCCCATCTTCCTGTAGACTCTCCAAATAGCCTTTCTTAACCTTATATTCAAATATTAGTTTATACAAAAATCAATTTATCTTCAAATACAGAGCAGTCTAATCATACTTTCGCTACTCATCTTCCTACCCTTCGTTTCACGTCTCCATTCCTCCCTAGCCCAAATTGCATAAGATTAGGATCTCGCTCTTCACTTTAAAATCCTGAGCTTTTTATGTTATACTTCAAGCATGTAAATCCGTAAAATGTGTGCCCGAAATCCATACCATTTCGTTCAATCCCAAGATCCCTTCATCAATATCCCGCTCCACCTTCCCTTCTGCCCCACTCCTCCCAACTCCATTCATCCCAAGCCGCAATTCAAATAAATCTTAGTCCCCGCTTTCCTCACAGAAAACACTTCATGCGCAGTTTGGATTGAGATTCAAATAAGTCTTGTAAAAGTCCCGTATAATGTCTGTCTAGAATAAGCAATGCTTCTTTCCATTCCTCATCAGTACACAGCTTTACCATTCCATACCAGACAGAAATCCTAAAGTTTTAATCAGTCCAAAAGCTTAGAAAGTATTTTAAAGACATCGCTGGATCTATATTCTTTACTCTTCTGCCCTTCCGGAAAGAGAAGGCAACCCTCTGCCTTATAACCACGTGTCCCGTTGCTTTGAAAATATGACTAAATCCTCAGTTTCCGCTCTTCTGCCTCTCCAGTAGGGGGAGAACAACTCCCTCCTTCTTGTAACCAAGTGACTTGCTGCTTGTCTTTCCTTCACCTTGTCCTTCCGCATTTCCGAGTGATTCAGGAAGCCCCGCCTTCAGAGTTTTATAATAAAAGTCCCGAGCTTCCGAAACAGAGTTAATACGAAATCTTTGATTTTCAAGTGTAACTGTGATTCCAACTGGAGCTTCCCATTTGTACTGTATTTGACGATTTCTAAGTTCTTGGGTTAAAAAAGTGTAGCCTCTCCTTGCTTGCAGCATCTGGAGCGGAATCTCTTTAAAGACAAACAAATCATGGCCATCGATTCGGAGTCTGTTATTGTAAAACTTTTGAGTGATCGCATTTCTGGATTCTCTTGTGAAAAAGTATATAATTATGTCTCTTGGAAGCTGTCGTTGCTCTGCTACACGCGAATTCTGGCGATAGATTTTTCGAATATTCCAATCAAAATTGAGTCCCGGACCTCCCACCGCTTGACTGAAAGCTTCTACAAACGTCTGTTTCAAGTTCTCTCCTTTCTTTTCGGGCAGTCCTCTGACTCTTATTGCAGACGCCTTTCTGTTATAATTTATCATTGTAAGTTGTGTTTGAGTATTTCTAATCTCTTGTTGTAATGCTTGGATATTAGAAGTCAAATTAAAATTAGCCTCCTCCAAAGTTTCCAGTTTAGTCTCCATTTCTTCGATATAATCTGTCAAAGTAGACGTAACTTCAAACATATCCGCCTTTATTTGGGCAATTTTAGTCTGTATTTTATCGCATAAATCCAGCACAAATTCTTTAATTTCTTGTTTAAAGTCATTAATAATTTGAAAGAAAAGCCAAGGAATCTCCAGTAGGTGGTGTCGGAGACAAAGGCAGAGATTTACTAACAAGTTCTTTAAGCACGTGCGGGGGGGGGGGATTTTTTTGCCTGCTTAGATCTGGGAGGCATTATAGATAAAAGCTGAGAATAAACAGATAAACAGTGTCTTCACCTGGTCAGTTCTCAATAAATTATTTGTGGATTTGCTTGTTAATGAGTAGCAGTCTCCAGGGAGATAAAGCCGGTTAATTACATCATCAATCACCAACACAGTAAAAATGCCATTTTGTATCCCAATTGCACAAAGAAGTTTCAAAGGAAAAACCAGGCTGGTGTTTAGATAGTTGTAAAAAAAAAAACATCACAGGAGTAAGACCCGCTCGTGTTAGCCTTAATTTGCTTTAAACAATTTATCATTGTCCTGAGTGGGAGGGTCGCCCGTCTAGGGCTGCAAAAAGGCAGCTGCGAGGAACTGGCTGGAGATAAGAGCTCAGTTACGCTGGATCTCTTCTCCGTTCGCAGCCCAAAACAAAAGAAAGGGGGCTGTGAACTACGAATAAATCCTAGCACCTGAGCTTCTGCCTGCCCCTTTCTGCCAGAAAGGGGTGATATCTATTGATCTTAATTAGATATACAGACCAGAACTCTGAGAGGGGCTCCGTTGAGCTCCTTCGGCGACAGGCTCCTCCCACAGGAAGCCCATTCATCATCTTTTTCTTGAGGGGAATAAACTTCAAAGCTTTTTTACTCTGAGGAGGTAAAGGAATTTCTACTGTCTTCTGCTTCGGAGCTCAGAGAGGAAAACAAAGGAAGCTAAAGGAGTTTTTTTTTTACTCCGGAGCTCAGAGAAGGTTAAAGGTACTTTAATGTCTTTTTACTGTTCTGCTCCGGGCAATGAGGTTCTGCTCGGGCAGCCAGTTAACTCCACGCTTGGGAATATCTTTCAGATCACGTTTATTATCAGGCATCCTTAATAGCAAAACTTACAGTTCAGTGTTAAGATTCTTCTGACTTTCCATGATCTGTCCCATCACGTAGTGTAAAAAGACATTAATTCCTCTAACCCATGCTGCTGGTGCAAAGCTGCTTCTGGTCGTGCCGATGGCGATTCAGTGAGTGCCCAGTAATAAATCAATTTCCCGGGCAGAGTACCCACTGCCCAATCGGGGAGCACAGATGTGGTCACATGTTATGGGACTACATTTCCCATGAGGTAGTAACATTTCCCATGAGGTAGTTTCTTAAAGGAGACAGCTCTTAATTCCTAAATTAGCTATATACTGTTGGGACAGCACACTGGGACAGCACAGGGCAGCTGCCCCCTGGACCTGCTCCATGGCCTATTCTGGGGAACTTCTTTCAGCGAGATGTACTACCTTTGTATAAACATTCTCAAAAGGTAAGGCTAGTTAACTCTTGTACTTCTTCAAAGTTTCTGACCTTTGAAACATACTTATAGCTTCTTTAATTGCATTAGCTTGATTTATTTTATAAAGAACAATTTTATTTGTGGCTCATTCCTTCAAAGAGAATTATAATATAAAGTCACCTTGTAGCAATCTGATAAACCAGCAATGGAGGTTTCAAAGTTCATTAAAATATATAGTAACAAGAAAAACTTTAGAAAAAATAAATCTATGAGCCTCAAAATTATATCATTTGAATTACTGGTAGCATCAAATTCATTGAAACTTCCGTTTAATTCCAGATTGTTTAAATGCAGATACAACCTCTGTCCTAATAAAGTTCATCTGGGCTGAAAAAATCCAGATGATAACTAGATGCCATCAAAGACATAACAGAAACACAAAGTCTTCCCTATAATATTATGGAAATCCAGTTACTTGAAGCCAATTTAGGTAACCAGAGATAGTTTGTCTTCATGAATGGTAGCATTTTGTTCCTGCTTCCATCCTTCAAATGAATCAATTATTCTCTTCCATGCACAGTTCTTTTTCCCATCTGTAACCTTTTTTTGTAAAAATAAAATAAAATATCCAGCCTGAAATTAATTGAAAAATTAGAAGAATATGGTGAAGTGGCAGGACTAAAGATCAATGAAGAAAGAGAAAACAAAAATGATAACCAAGAACATGACAAAAAAGCAAGAAGGAACTGGAAGTAGCAACCAGAATGCAAATTACTAAGAAAGTGAAATACTTGGGGATCTGGGTGTTGGCAAAATATTCTACAATTAAAGACAATAATTATAATAAATTAGTTATACAAATAAAGAAAGATTTAGAAAATTGGAAAAATATTCAGTTATCACTCATGGGATGTATAGCAACAATTAAAATGAATATTTTGCTAAGAATCTTTCTTATTCCTGATGCAAGCTGCTCCTATTAAAAATACTTTCAAAAAAATTCTTTCAAAAATTAAACAAAATAAGTGCTAGGTTCATTTGGCAGGGACGAAAAGCAAGGATTAAACTAAAGTCAATGCAAGACAGCAAGGAGAGAGGAGGCTTAGCATTACCGAATTGGGATTTATACGCATCAGCAGTAACAATAACATTGGTGAAGAATTGGATAGAGCTAAAGAATAAAAGAATTTTGATCTTAGAACGCCATGATTTGCAAGCAGGCTGGCATACATTCCTATGGAATGACACAAACAAAAGACACAAATACTTTCAAAATCATTTAATCAGAAGAGCGTTATTGCAAAAATGGCTCAAAATAAAAAAAATCCACTATGTGCAAATCCCGAATTGGTTATCACTGACAAAAAGGATGACTCACCCAAATTTTATAGATTTGAACAAAATGCTGGCACCCACAAGGTTAGCTAAAATCTTAACAAATACCTCCCCAAAATGTTGGAGATGCAAATCAATACACGGAACATATTACCATTTATGGTGGACCTGTGAGGAGGCTGAATTTTTTTGGAAAAGGATCAAAAATTGTCTGGAGGCAATAACAGGGGTTAAAATAGAGTGGAAACCTGAAGTTTTTTTTATTAGGAATAATGTCTGTGAAATACAAAAAAGAAATCCAGTATTTAATACTTCATATAATTACGGCAGCAATGATTGCCTTTGCCCAGAAATGGAAAAACAAATTAATTCCAAGCGAAGATGAAATAATAAGAAAGGTTATGGATTGTGCTGAAATGGACAAACTAACTAAAGAAATCCAGGGAAAAGAAGAATCAGAATTCTACCAGATAAGGGATAAATGGTATAGGTGGATGGAGGAAAGAAACAAGAATCAATGAAGGAATATAACAAAACTCAAAAAATAATAGTATCAGTAAAATAAGAGGGTTAAGAACGGTGAAATCCAAATGAAATTCAATAGAAGGGGAAATAATATAAAGTGAGCGGTATCGATTGATAATTGTTATTAGAACGAACAGGAAGCTCCTGTTCATATTGTATTGTGTAAATGTGGTGTACATCTAGGTTTTGTCTGTGTGTGTTTTACATGTTTGTTAATAAAAAATAAAATAAAATAGTCCATTAGTATACTTCTACGTCAGTGGCCCTTTGTAATATGATTCCTTGTCCATTGTTTGAAGCACTCAAGCAATCAAGACACATCTGATCTGCAGGCCCCGTGTCATAGGATTTCCTGCCTGAGCAGGGGGTTGGATTAGAGAACCTCCAAGATTTCTCTTAACTCTGTTATTCTGTTTAGTAATATTTCTATTTGCACTTAATAATCTTTGTAAACTGTCACCATTTATATTAACAAAATTCATTATATCCTTTCAAATTATTTAACCTTAAAGGGAAAAAAAGTACTTTCCCCCACCCATTTCAAAACATTAAACTTTTCTGTAAAAACATTTCTAAAATCAGTAAGTTCTAATACATCTTTTTAAAAACTTCCTCTTAACATACATACTTTCAAATTTGTTTTCAGTAATATTTCACAAGCTTTAAATATTACTCAAAATTATATATAGAAGAAAAAACTATTTCCAAACTCATTTTATAAACACAGCACAAGCTGTATTAGAGCTTTCCTTCAATTACATAGATCAAACCAATAGAAATCCAACCAATTCCAATTAACTCATTAAATTTATATCAGTCCCTCCAAGTTATCCTCGTAGAATTTTTTTTTCTTTTTGTATGCATGTATTTGTAGACTCAAAACTTTTCTTTAAGATAACACATCTTTTTTATTTAAATGCCCCTTAACATAAATACTTTCCAGTACACTTTCAGTAATATTTTACAATCTTGAGGAATAACTTAAGCATTATATAAAAAGAAAAAAATACATTTTCAAAGTGTTATATTAACACTTTCTTTCAGTTACAAATATCAAACAGATAAAAATCCATCCTGATTCCAGTAGACTCATTAAATTTAAATCACTCCCTCCAGCTTATCTTCATAGTATAACTTTTCTTCTTCTCTGGAATGTCAATCAAGTAGTTATAAACTCTTTTTATCAAGGATTTCTTAATCTTGTTAATATCAATGAAGAAAAAGTCCCAAACTTGTCTGTTAAGTTCTGGGCGATGTGGAGGAGGAGCCAACATCGATGCTCTGAGACTGCCGTTGATACTTTTGCCACTGGGTGGTCCAATAGGACCTAAACTGTCCCGAAGAGATGGAGAACAGGAAGACCACCCAGCAAGTCTCTGATTGAGCCAAGAGAAGGCCTTAAAGCTGGCGACAAAAGGCAGCCTAGGCTAATGAAGTTGGAACTGCTAAGGAATGGAAGGAAACAGAAAGAGAAAGTGTGATCCTCTGGTGAAACCTTTCTGTTTTTGAAAAAGATTGCCCAAAAGAACTTCTTTTTTATGCTAAATTAAATCCTTAAGCAGAAGAAGTAAGCTGTGGAATTGATCTCCATTGGATTGTTTTGGGTAGTATGCTTTTCTTTTTGTAATTGCACTTTGTGGATTGAAGTGCTCACAATTTTTTTCCTCTCTCCTCTTCTTAAAGTGAACTGACCGGTTTTTCTTCTTCGACTTTTTCTTGCTTTATTTTTTTTAACAAGGATTAAAATCTCCCTCTCTACTCTAACAAAAATCTTCTATTATTTGCTATTAAACTCCAGAGTTTATATTAGAAAAAAAATGATGGGGATGGAGCCCAAAAAATTGAAGAGAAAAATGAATACAAAGATAAGAAAAGTAATGATTTGATTTCTGGAGTGAAAGTGGGCGAAAGAGAAAAAATGAGAGTATGGAAAAGGGAATTTGATGGACCAGAGCTCGACCCCAAATCTCAAGGCATAAAAGAAGAAAAAAGAGAAAAAATGATGGTTTTAAAGAGAATTTTTTTATCAGAAGCACGATTGTTAATCAAAGATAAATTAATTAAATTAGCAAAAGGGTGCCGAGATTACCTGAGAGATGCAACAAGCAACAAGGTGTGAAGAGATGTCCATAAAAACTTTACCAAGGAAATAAATAGAAGATTAACTCCACAAATGGCAAAAGAATTAAGACTATATGCCTTCTGGAAGGATACAGGTTGATATATGAAAATTAATAATAAAAAATAGCTAAGTTTGATGATTAGTAAGTAGGAATTTAATAATTTTTAGATTGCTTTGTTAAATAAATAGTTCATAGTGGTAACAAGGTACATTTCTATGTTGGCTGGAAGTGAGGAAGTCGGATATAAGTAATAAATGATTTTGTTAACAAATATTAATGATGATGATGATGATGATGATGATGATGATGATGATGATGATAATAATAATAATAATATGATATATATTTGTACTGAATTTGGATATAAATTGTAAAGAGTGACTTGGAAAAAAAGGCTTAGAAATTTTGTTAATTAATTCTTATTTTGAATATGTTATAAAGGTGTAATGTTATTGGATATATGAAAGTCGATAACAAAAAAATTAATTAAATTTTATAATTAGTAAGTAGTAATTTAGTAAGTTATAGATTGTTATGTTAAATAAATAATAGATAAGGGCAAAAAGGTAGATATCACTGTTCCCTCTAAGGTGCGCGGCTGTGCGGCCGCGCACATGGCAAGAAAACCCCACGCAGGACTTTTCAACTCCCGCGCAGAGATTTCTTTCAAAGCAAACGTGGGGAAGTCCTTTGCAGGCGGCTAGAACTGGCCGCCCTCAAATGACCTCCCCAGACTTGTTTTGATGAGCACGGAGTGACTGATGGTAGTTTGCCCCCGCCGCAGCTGCTCAAACTATCATCAGTCGCCCCGCGTTTAGCAAAGCAAGCCCGGGGAGGTCCTTTGTGGGCGGCCAATCCTAGCCTGGCGCTGCGCCTGAAATGAATCCCCAAAGTCCCCGCCGCCACCAGAATATCTGCTGCCGTCTCCTCCTCCTCCAACAGCACTGCTGGATTTGCCTCCCGACGCTGCAATTGAGGTGAAGCCGCCAAAGTTCCCACCGGCACCCCCGCCCGTGGCAGTGGTGCCTCCCCCTCCACGCGGAGCACCCGAGCTTGGGACCATGTTATCCCTCCCACTTCCTCCTCCGCCATGGTTTTGAAGAGCCATGAGGTCACAGGAGCCAGTAGAAAGGCGGCGGAGGGGGCAGGAGCAGGAGCAGGGAAAAAAGGCCTCATGGCTTCTCAAAAGCACAGAGGAGGAGGAGGTGGCAGGGGTAATGCGAAGCCCAGCTGAGTTGCTCCGAGCGGAGGGGGAGGCACCACCGCCGCTGCCATGGGCGGGGGCGCCAGCGGGAGCTTTGCCGGCTTCACCTCAGCAGCAGCGCTGGGCAGCAAATGTGTTGGTTCACCCTCTGACTCCTGCCGAAATATCCCCTGCCTATCACCACCTGAACATTGTAAGTCACCCTGAGCTCCCAGAACCTTCATCCATACTGGTCTTCTAGCTTCCTTAGTTGGGGATCCATCCATCCAGCCACACATATCCAACATCCTACAACCAACAAAGCATTTGCTCTCAGCACCTCTGAAATCCTAAGCCCTCATCCAAAAGTGTCACTCTCCCCAGCCTCTATAAATAGTCTTAAGCTAGAAGTTCAAGATGTAATTTATTTATTAAACAAATATCCCACTTTTCTATTTATAAATCACTCAAGTGGCTGATAGCAATTGAAAATAAAAGTAAAATAAAAAAGAATAAAATTAAAATCAAAATTAACTGAACTGCATAAAGCTTATTTAAAGATATTGATTTTCACTATTTTCCTTAATGTTTTTTGCAGGATTTTTCATAACCACACAGAACAAGGCCCTCTATTCAGTAATAGAGAGCTGACCTTCTGAAAATAAAGTGATCTTCAAGTGAATCCGCTTATTAAAATAACCAGGGGATGAGCCCTAAAAGAGTGAGGACCTAAACATTTTAGGTCATATTTATGCAGAAATATTTTAAATTCAGATGGGTTCACAATTTTTAAGCACCCCTGTATTTCTAAGCTTGAGAGTACATGAAGAGTAACACAGATTATAAAATGCACCAGTCTGTTGTCAATTTCCTGAGCTCTTCTTAATCATATAAGGGCTCTCTTGCCAAGCTGTTGGGATAGAAGCCTGCCAAGATTCCTGAAGATAATGTTCTGAAGCAATTCAGGCATTTGCTTGCTACATGGCCTGCAATTCCACAGGTGGGCAGTGGGCACTTAGCAACTGGTATTTTAGCAGTGCAAGTCTTGGCTATGTATATCAGGGCTTTACAGTAGCAATACAAACCAAAGTTTGTATTGCTGTTTGTTTCTGCTGTGGGCAGCGGTTTCTATTTGAATGGTTTCTCTGGTGTTCAAGTCTAAGGAGGCTAGAGAGAAGAGAACTATAAAAGCTCTTTTCTCTTATTCTTTCCTCTGTCTCTCAACTCCTCTAATTGCCCATCAACTACAACACAACATTGGAACAATTTCTCCAAACTCTCTCATATGCCAATAACTCATTTCTCAATTTGTCAGCAAGTGTCTTCCAAAACTGGTCAAAGCAAGTTTATTCCATTCCATATCCCTGACAATGTCTGGAAATCCAATATATAAATACCAACTCTGCAATGACCTTTCTTTAGTTTGTAAATTTCCCAAATCACTGTTGTTGTTCTTTCCAGTTCATCACAAATCTTTGCATGAAATATGGGTAATAATTCAGCAATTGATTTTTGCCTTCAATAAGGAGCATATCCCTTTCAGTAGCCTCTTCTTTCAGTGGACTCAGAACAAAGGCAAACCTGGAGTGATCTGTAGATAATTCCGCTAGTCCCAATAAGAGGGACAGAATCACTTGGATTAGAGTGGCTCCTTGGCTAACAATTGGTGGAATTTATTTAACACCAGCAACAAAGATAAGTTAAAACCATTACAGTCCCCCAGTCACATGATCAAAGTTCAGATTGGCAGCCTGCCTACACTTATGGCCAAAGGAGTGTTTTAACTCCCATCACCGGCCTATCTGCTGTTGGAGGAGGAGGAGGCAGCAGTTATTCTAGTGGAGGCAGGGGCAGCCCTGCCCCCTGTGAAAAAAACTGAAGATGGAGCAGTGAATGAATAAACCATAAAAGCAACAAACAGTTAATGCATAAGTAAGCTGAGGAGCAAGTTCTCAACTAAGGAAGCAATATAAGAAAGAAATATAAAAAGCTCAATATGCCAAAACACTTATTTTAGTCTTCATTTAATTACTTGTATTGTAGTCTGATGTAACATCTTTTTAAAGTTAACAAAAACTTAGTTATAGGCCACCTGCTTGCCCATCTCTCTCTGATCTATCAGAAACCAGACGACAGGACCTACACTTGTTCAGCTTAAAATTTGGTGGACTATCTATAGCCATCTATCAAACTATCTGAAGGAGAGGCCCTTCAGATAGCATGATCCCAAGCTGTTTATATGTTAAAGCCTAATGCTAGCAGTGTATCTTAAACTGGACTTGGAAGTTGGAAACAAATGTGGTGTTAGTACAAATGATGCAAAATAGATTTAATAGAAGGGGAATCTTAAGGTGGGGGGGATCTTAAGGGTTCCTTGAATAAACATAACTTTGAGTTTCAAATAATACTGATTTTGTTGTTGTCTTAGGTGACATCTGTAAAAAAAATTCAGGTGCTCAGGCATGAAAATATGCCGCTCCTTTATCAGCCAGCCAGGGTGGGAGGTATATACTTAAAGTCACAACCCCTGGTATGCCCAAGTATGGGAGGAAGGTCACACTTCCACTCTCTGTCATTAGGCTCGTCACAAGAGTCCATCCAGACAGAAACCCAATATTTTTTACTGTTGCCTTTTTGTTACATTTGTTATATTTATGCTGATAAATAAATAAAGGGAGACTAGTATAGATCTATTTCAAGCTATTTAGCTCTCATCAGCTAGCCATACCCAAGTTTTTGGGAATCGAACCTGTGCTCTATTGCCTCCCAGGCAGGGAGTTAACCATTTGAGCTACAGAGAACGACTCCTTTATCAGCCAGCCAGGGTGGGAGGTATATACTTAAAGTCACAACCCCTGGTATGCCCAAGTATGGGAGGAAGGTCACACTTCCACTCTCTGTCATTAGGCTCGTCACAAGAGTCCATCCAGACAGAAACCCAATATTTTTTACTGTTGCCTTTTTGTTACATTTGTTATATTTATGCTGATAAATAAATAAAGGGAGACTAGTATAGATCTATTTCAAGCTATTTAGCTCTCATCAGCTAGCCATACCCAAGTTTTTGGGAATCGAACCTGTGCTCTATTGCCTCCCAGGCAGGGAGTTAACCATTTGAGCTACAGAGAACGACTCCTTATCAGCCAGCCAGGGTGGGAGGTATATACTTAAAGTCACAACCCCTGGTATGCCCAAGTATGGGAGGAAGGTCACACTTCCACTCTCTGTCATTAGGCTCGTCACAAGAGACCATCCAGACAGAAACCCAATATTTTTTACTGTTGCCTTTTTGTTACATTTGTTATATTTATGCTGATAAATAAATAAAGGGAGACTAGTATAGATCTATTTCAAGCTATTTAGCTCTCATCAGCTAGCCATACCCATGTTTGGGAATCGAACCTGTGCTCTATTGCCTCCCAGGCAGGGAGTTAACCATTTGTCACAACCAGTACCCTGCACATGGGACCAGGCATCCTAGTCCGCCACATGTGCTGCACATGCATGTGCAAGCCACCACTCTGCAACACCCAGCTGCTCGGCGGAGAAGGCTCAGGCTCCACATGATGTGCATGTGTGCTTATTTGGCTGGTCACGTTATAAACACTATATATAGGGTGGGTCAAATGAGCCACCATACAGGTATGATGGCTGCTGCTCCCAGCTACTAGCAGTACGGCCATACTGGGCTGTACCACCTGGAACCCACCACTAGTGCAATCAGGAAATGACGAATGCCATGACAGCTTGAACTTGCTTGACATGAGCTATGGTCCATTGTCCAAAACAAGGATGTCTAGTAGTCCATTGGTCACAAACAGCCTTTTAAGGGTCTTGATCATGGAGTCTGAGATCATAGATGTCATGAGTACCACCTCAAGCCATTTTGAGTAAGCATCCACAACCACGACAAAAGTCTGTCCATGGAAAGGCCCTGAAAAGTTAATATGCATCCTCGCTCAAGATGTCTTGGGTGCTTCTCACTCGCATGCTGGAGTGAATTGGGGGGCTGGTCTTGACTCTTGGCAAGGCTGACAATATATGAAACCCAATCAGCAATGGCCTTGTCTCAGTTGGGCCACCAGACATAAACGTGGGTGAGCGCTTTCATCCGCACAATGCCTAGGTGGCCTACATGAAGAGCTTCCAAAACTGGCTGCTGCAGCCTCTGAGATACCACCACACAACTCCTCCAGAGTAGGTAGCTCCATTGAGCAGACAGCTCATGTTGCTGGGATGTGGAAGAGAAGGAACTTTGTGCTAATTGGACCATTTGGCCACTCCCTCCACACCGAATTGAACACCTGGGCAATGACATGGTCCTTGGCAGAGTGTGTAGCAATCTCAGTATCTTTCTTACTTGTTTAACAATAAAAAAATCCTCAAAATGGCACAGATCTTCAAAGGAATACCAGGCTATGGCTAAATAAAATCTTTTCTAGCTTAATAAAGATTAATAGTCCTTAAAAGTGATTAAGAAATCAAAGACATAACATTTCAAAAATAAATTCCAAAAATTGCTGCTTTTCAAATAAAGTGGTTTCAGCATTCCCCCTTCAGCTGTTAACTTATCATTTCCTGAAGCTAACTTGCAGACTGTTGCTGTATGGAAGATCGATGATTCTAGAACACTCCCTAACCCAGGAGAGTCATATAAACTAAAGGAATGTTGGTTTCTTCTGTTTAGAAGAAAAAGTGACAGTCTAGGAAAAAAAATCCTTCTCAGGGAGCTCCTATGATCTCTCCGTGGGTGTGTTGTCAGTTGGTCATCTTCACCAGAAGTCCCAAGGCCTGTCCTTGACACAACAAATAATCACTTGACCAACTTTAAGAAGCTCTCAACAAAATAGTTTTCAAGCTTAGTTTTACCTTTCTAACATATAACTTTTTTTTGTTAATGATAAAAATAATTTTATTTCGGGGAGCTCAAAGCTGTTCTCTTCAAGCTAGGTTCTATAATCCACAACAGTGATCTGCAGTCAGGGTAGGCAGAGGAGGCAGAGCCTCATCACTGTCATCATGAAAAGAAAATAAAAATTAAAAGGAAAAAGGCTGAGCTAGTTGCTGCCAGAATCACAGTGGATGACTCTGCTTAGTGCTTAACTGTTTAAAAAAGCCTCTAAAAAGTGCCCTCTACAGGAGGAGGTGGGAGAACCACGTGCCTCATTTAGTCTGACTTTATGATCACTCGAGCAGAGTTAAGCAAGGGTTAAAAGGCAAAAAATTCCTTATGTAGATGAAGCACATGGTTCTCTTTCCTCCTACTGTAGAGGGCACATTTTTAGAGGCTTTTTTAAACAGTTAAGGAGAGGAATCCATTGCGGACTCTGGCAGCAGCTAACCCAGCCTGACCTCAGCAGCTCTTGCCTTTTTCCTTTTATATTTTTACATTTTCATGATGTCAGGTAAGAGCAGAGTTGAAATCCTCTGTGATTGTGAAAGAGCTGGAAAAGGTATGTGGGTCAGAGGGAGGGGGAGGAATTCAAAATTAATGTAATTTGTAAGTAATTTGTGTGTGTGTGTGTGTGTTTGTGCGTGTGTTTGTTTCTTCACTCAGACAGAAGGGGGTAGGAAAGGCCGAGAGGGCAGCCCGCCAGCAGAGGCGGGTCTTTTACCCAAGTCTGCTGGTGGGCTGCTGCTTTCTTTCTTTTGCCCAGAGTTTGGCAGCTCAGGTGGGCTGCAGCCTCTGGGCAAAAGAAAGAAAGCAGCCACCTGCTGCTGGCTTTCTTTTGCCTGCTGCTATGTCTGACATAGAGGCAGGCAAAAGAAAGCAAGAGGCAGGCAACTGCTTTCTTTCAGGGAAGTAGCCCCGGGGACTCTGGAGCGAGCTGGCCCCGATGGCTGCCTTCCCACAGCGGCAGGAGCAGCAGCCCCCGGCGGGGGTCAGCACCAGCGAGTCCCCGAAGGAGGCCACCAGGGCGAGCGTTTCCAGTTTGATGTTCTTGAAGCGGGCGAGAAGGAGGCCAGGTCGGGCAGACCGAGCAATGGGAAGGGGTGGCGGGCGCTGGAGAAGTTGATGCTCTGGCGCAGGAGGTGTGGGGAGGATGCCAAAGACCTGCGTCTCCTCAGGGAAGTGTTGAAGTGGCAGCGGGAGCTGTAGGGACACTCGCCGTTCAAGTAGAACTTGTGGCACAGCTCCGTCTTGTACTCGGGGTGGCGGCTGACGGAGCACAGCTTGGACGAGCCGTGGGCCAACTGGCAGTTGATGCCATACTTGCAGTGGCCGCTCTCACTGAAGGTGCGGCACAGCTCCGTCTTTTAGTGGGACGACGGGGCGGGTGCGCTGGTCGGCTTGAGCGGCGGGAAGCCCGGTGGCAGGGGTGGCTGCGGCTGGGCTGGCTTGCCTTCGATCAGGCTGACCAAGCGATCCAGGCGCAGCAGGGGCTGCGGCTGCTCGCCCTTGGGGCTCCAGGGGCTGCGCAGTGACCACACTGCCGAGTCTCTGCCACCCGCCTTGGAGGAGCAGGACGAGCAGCCGCAGGAGAAGGCGTAGGTGGGCACGTTCAGCTCTTTGCTCAGCAAGAGGTTGATCAGGTTCTGGTAGAGGTTCCGGACGTCCAGAATGGAGCTCATTGTGCCGCCTGCTCGTGCTCCGCTCACCGAAAGCAGCACCGACAACTCCGCTTTCTTTCTTTTGCCCAGAGGCCATCTCTAGGTAAAAGAAAGAAAACACCAGCCCGCCACTGGCTTGCTTTTGCCCGCCTCTATATCGGACATAGCAGCGGCCAAAAGAAAACCAGCGGCAGGCTGGCGCTTTCTTTTGCCCGCCTGTCAGAACTCAGGCAGGTGAAAGAAAGATAGTGCTTTCTCAGTGGGATGTCGGGGCAGAAGACTGCCTCACCAGCCATAAACCTCACCACACGTCACTGATCCACAAATACCTACAAAGGCCAACATAACATGGTCTATCACTTACCCCGTAGGATATATATCATGTACTGGATCATAATTATATTGAAGTATTTTATAGGTATTAACAGTTATTGAAGCTCTGGCAAATTTAAGAAGTATTTCAAAAATACTGTTGGAAGAAATGTCCTTCTGGGTTCAGTTCCAAGTAGGGAAAAAGACACTGGAAAACATGGAGGCTGCTTGGAAAGATGGTTTAATGGTTGACAGGATCACATGGCTTGAGCTCCTGAACAGAAAAGGGAAGAGATGCTGAGAGTGCCCTGGTTTTATAACCTAGCTGGGTCCCACCCCAGAGCTTCCCATTCCTGTCTAAGAAATGCATTCTGATTGGTGGTCAGACTTCCAGGGGTGGAGGTGGGAGGGGTCTAAGCTAACTTTGTAGGCTGTCCTGAGAACCAAGCTTGTTTGCATTGCTGGCAGATGTAATTTTCCCGGGTGCCTTGTAGTGAGTTTTGGTTGCTAGATGGGTATGCCTGAAGGAGGTAGATCTTTGTTATATAGAATAGACTGGCTCAGGCCTTAATGGCCCATTGACAAAGGTGGGGGGAGGAGCTGAGTTTCTGACTCCCTTTTAAAGGAATTATTCTGCTCTTTTAATATTTCCTAAAATATTTCATTATTTTATAGAGGGGTTTTAACTTCTTACAATACTTTATAATAATTTCACCAAAAATGCTTTGTCTCCTAATTAACTGAATTTTCATCTAATTCTGTCCTTAGCTTGCTGAGAAATGTGGACCTATATTTACTGTCTGGAATGGATCAGAACCGATGGTTGCTCTTTGTGGGTATGCCATGGTAAAAGATGCTTTGGTAGATCATTCAGAAGAATTTGGTGGGCGAACTGAAATGCCTACTCATAAGCAACTGTTCCAAAAGAAAGGTTGATCTCCTTTCATTTCCTCATTAGTTACTGTTTTCCTTTAATTTTCTATAAAAATTGTCTGAATGCCGTGTTTTTTGAAAAAACTGGTCGCATCTCAAATCTGCTCAGATTGTTGCTTACATGCAAAATAACAACCACAACAAACAATAACAATAATTTGACCTCTAAATTGTTCGTTTGGGAAGACATACAAAGTGGTTTACCAACAAAGACACTTTTTGACTTATGTTATCCGAATTAATGTTGAATATCAATTTCATGTGCCTTCAAAATAATTTGGATTTTGAAGAAGCAGGATAGAGAAAATATTGATGCCTTTTAAGCTTTGATGTTGGAGAAGATTCCAGAGAAAACTCTTGAGAATATTATGGATGCCCAGGAAAAAAAAAGTCATTGAAGAAAACTCTCTAGGATTTTCACTCTAAGCACAAATGACTAGACTCAAATGATCATATTTCAGAAAGATCGTGTAAAGGCTTAGCTCTCTAGAGAGAGTTATAATTGTGGGAAGTGTGGTAGGAAGGAGAGTTGATGGAATTAGGTAGGAATGATAAGCATATCAAAGTCCTCAAGAACTAGGTTGGAGCGAGGTTGTAATGGACAAAATCTATGTGGTTGTTTATAATTTACAGTGACATTGTGGTACATAATGAAGCAACCAAATAAGAGAGCAAGTGGAAGGTACTTATTTTCTGTGACCAAACCTCTACTATACAAAAAGACGGAATTCCCATTTTTTCTACTTACTGAAAATTGCATCTTAGTACAGAAATCTGTCCATGACTGGCCTAAAGACCTGTCCCTATCAGTGGTGGGTTTCAAAAATTTTCGCTACTGGTTTGGTGGGTGTGGCTAGGTGGCCATTACCACCGCAGCGGGGATGGGGGCAGCCTGGCAAGTTGGGTGCCTGTAAATGGCACGGAGGTGTGGCCAAATTGTGGGAGCAGGTACAACACATGGGATGCTCCCCGCAGTTCCTCAGCTCATCTGAGCTGAAGCTAAGCCTGCTGGCCTGAGCCAGTGAACAGGGACACCACAGACACCCGAACACCAGACTCCACCATTGCAATGGCCCTGCCTGCGTTGCCACTAGGTGGCTCCTGAGTTAGGAGGCAGCAGCCTGCTCCCCCTACCCTCCAGATTGCCAATATGAGAGTGGCTCTCCAGGAACTGCAATGGCGGTGGCTTTGTCCTGATGGGGAGGGGGCCACCGGGCCCGGCAAGCTTCATAGTCACATGGCTGCGAAGCTTTCTGGGCTGCCCTGTCCCCATCCCACCATGGCTTCGGGAGACATTGGCCGGTGGGGAGGGGGAGGTAGCCTACTGTGAATGCTTACCTGCGTGTAGGCAGGAGGAGGTAGTTCTGTGGATGCACATGGCGAAGGTGAGGCAGAGCAAGTTTCCAAACCAGTTTGGGGGCATGGCCAGCTTGTAGTCTCTATCGGTTCAGCGACCTAGGCTCAATTTACACTACTGGTTCGCCTGAACTGGTACGAACCGGTAAGAATCCACCACTGATCCCTATCCATTTCACATTTATAGTAAGGTGTGACATGATTTCCACAACCTCATTCATTCTTCTCCTAATATGAGAGCACTCAAGAATAAATAGATGAAAACTGCAGTTGATCTATTTAGTAATTCAAGCACGAAGGCTTTTTTAATGTAAAAGTGGAGTGGGGAAAAATTGTAATGTATAACTTTTTCCCCTTTTGAAAATTTGAGAACTGATATCACTTTGTGATTTGTTTCCTGTGTCCTTGGTTTCAGGCCTGACCACCGCTATTGAGAAGAAATGGAGGGAGCTGCGGCGGTTCACACTTGCGAGATTTTGGGATGGGGAAGAAAAGAATGTCTGAGAGGGTGCAGGAAGAAGCCCTTTGTCTGGTGGAGGAAATGGCTACCACAAAAGGTTTAAAAAAGAATCTGGAAAGGATTTGTTGTATTATATGAAGTTGCAAAAAAATTGGATTCTACACTAAATCTCAAATCCTCTGCACTTAATTGCACAAAATAAAGAAAAAGATGAGGAATCCTAGGAAGTCACTTAATGGAGCAATTATGGCTTTATAAAATTGCAACTTTGCCGAAAACTAGTGAAATGTTAGGCTGGATGCAGTAACACACATCAAGCAAATTGAGAAACCAGCAAAACACTTTATGGATAAAGAAGGCAGGGAAACTAAGGAAGGTAAGGAACACACACATAAGAATAGGCTCCATGAAGGACAGAGATCCGTAAGGCAACATGGATATGAATTAAAGGGCCACAAATAGAATTTATTCAGGGAGTTGAATCAGTTTTGAAAGCCATTCTTGTGGCTACATCTCTTCTGGAAGGAGATAAAAAATAAATAGGAAAAAAGTGTACTGGATTATTTAAGAAGAAATTGGGTAGGTTAGCAGGAGAGAAGGATGGAGATAACAGAGTGCTTGGTTACAACTGGAAAAAGTAGCAAAATGTTTCTTTAAAAAATCACTTAAACATAATGCCATATTAAAAAAGCAGGAAAAATCACCAGTCAACAAAAGGACAAGATAGATAATTTACAGGGAGAAATGAAGCCATGGATAATGATTTGCGTTTATGGGAAGTTTGCATGAGGGTGGAGAACTGAAAGGCTCTGTGGATCTGAATTAAGCAGTCATAAATAGTATTCCCTTAGTGACTTTGGCGCCTTTGAATATAATGTTTAATGGACAAACCTCTGAAATGGGGAGGGAGAAATAATGGAATGACTTATAAATGATATTATTTAAAGAAACATAAAAAGAAAAGAGGAAAAGAAAGAGTTTAGAAGGAGGAAGGGAGGGAGAGACAGGAGAGCTTAGTTAGAGGCAAAACCTTTGAAAATATGAAGAAGGGAAGGGACAAGGTGGGAAATACAGGAGAAAACGGCAGAGGAAGGAGTGAGAAAACACTTCTTGACTGAAGGAGACAGCAATAAGTTTGTGAAGAAACTGTAGCCGTAACAAGGTCAATCTTTGAATATATGTTTTGTCAATTTCAAAGTGGAACATGGAAACACTATGTTGTATCTTGATTAAAGTGGTGATTGGATTTTAATATTGTGTTTATATTCCATTCTTAGGAAAGAGGGAAAGAATTAAAATTCCAATTTCTCTGGCCTCAAACACTTTTTATTGCAGTTTTGAGATGAGATTTGAGAAAGAGAAGAGCCACATTCATTGATCCCATTCATAAACATTTGTGGTCTTTCTTTTCTTTTTTTTTTTTTTCAGGGCAGCCATTCGACCTAAGGAGAGTTATTGCAAGTGCTGTTTCTAGTGTGATATGTGCAGTTGTTTTTGGCAATCGATTTGATTACAAAGATAAAACCTTCATAGAGAACCAGAAGATTCTGGAGACTCATTTAAGATACTCTGTTAGTATCTTAGGATTGGTATGTTAATCTACTTGATCCTCTTCTTGTCATGAACCCCTATTTTAAGTAGCAGGTGTGTTTGTGAGTATAAATAACCAAGTCAGAAATGTAAACATTAGATCTGATGAGTTAATAAGCGGAGGAAGGCAAATCTAGACATCCAAGCATAAATTGATTCTCAACAAAATCTCTTCTGGTTGGGCTTATTTCCGAGGGAACCATTTCCTTCTCCCATAACTCCTTTGGGCCATGTCAGTTTCTGGACAGATGTAACATGGAATTGTTAGACAGCTCCCCTATCTTTATGCACACAGCCAGTTTGTGTCTTTGCCTCTTGGAGGATTTTGGTCATTTTCAGCATTTGTGGAAGAGATGGGTGAGGCTAGGGGAGCAGTGGGAGAATCCCTTGACAAAGTATCTCCTACCAGGAACTCAGCCCAGGTGAGGAGAGATCTGGGGGAAAGCCTTTCAAAGACTCTACTCTTTAATTAACCTATTATAAATATTAATTCCTATTATAGTCTCCAAGACATTGTGTTTATCTGAGAATAGAATTAAAGATAGCATACTGAAATCCTTGTGGTTCTTGTCTTCTTGGTTTTGGGGTCATCTGAGAATTGACAATTAGCAATATCAAAGTAAAAGCTACTCTCTGAATATCTGGGGCATTAATCCTCCACCATAATGGTCTAATAAGCTATAGTATTTCATGTGAACTCTGTTACAGGTATACAATACATTTCCAAAAACAGTGACATTCATTCCTGGGCCACACCAAAGCATTTTTGCTAACATTGAAAAGATCTGTGATTATATCCGTGAGAATGTGGATTTGCACAAAAAGACATTGGATCCCCAAAATCTGCGTGACTATATCGATTGCTTCCTTCTTAGAGTGGAGAAGGTATGTATAGATGCCATATCTGAATAATTGTTTAAATGCATCTAAGATGGAACTAATTTATCCTATATGATGAAGTGTGGAAATATTTATTCTCCCCTCCAATTTTATTTACTTTTGGACAATCCCTTCATTGCCATTTGTTGGCACATATTACTACTCCAGGCATAACTGTTGCTAAAGATATCCATTCAATTCTGAAAGTTAGGTCAAACAATAGAAATGAACTCTGTTAACTTTAAGAGAGCAGAATTTTCCTTCAAAAAATGTAGAGCCATATTAACAGAATTGAGCTTAGCTCCTCCTTGCTAAACTAACTTTAAACAATTTATATCAGTCCTGATCTTGATCATAAGCTATCTGGAATTTCTTAGTCCCGTATTTATTTTGAATATAATCAATCCATTTTTCCCCATCTCGTTTATCCATATTTATTTTGTATATAATCAATCCATTTTGCCCAGTCTCATTTATATCTCTCGTTTAAGTGGTGCTTAAGATATGCAGGTATTTTAGCCATCTCGGCTAAGTTTGTGACTTTCAGTGTCCATTCTTGAATTACAGGCAAGTCTTCCTTCTTTCAGTATTGCACCACCAACAATCTAACTACAGATATTAAGTGCAAAGTCAAATTAATCTCTACAGCTGTACATTCAGTAATTATACCTTACAAAAATAACTGAGGAGTAAACTTTCCCCCCCCTTTTTTTTAAAAAAAACATTTTTTATAATCCTAATTTCATCTTCCAGTTCTATTCACTCTACCCCTTCTTTACGCCTATGTAATCTATTTAGATTTATCAAAGCTCCACTCATATACACTTTACTTGCATCCCATACAATTTCCATAGATGTACCCTTATTCATATTAAAAACAAAGTATTCTGCTAACAATTTTTTACATTCATTAGTATATTTCTCATGTCTAAATAAATTTACATTCAATCTCCAAGACCTTCTTGCTTGTGTCACCCCTTCCAACTCCATCCAAACTGGATTATGATTTGATAAAACTCTGGCACATATCTTTATCTTCTTCACCCTAGAAGACAAATAATTGGTAATTAGTTGATTGTTGTTTTTTTAATTGTTGATCCATTTGTCTGGTAATCACACAGTTTTGGCTTTGTTCCTTGGCGCCTTGTACTTCTGAGGGAGAAGGGTGATCCATTCTTGTTGATGGTTGTGTAGTTTGCTGACTATCTTGTCCTTCTTGATCTCTTTCTCTAGGTATAGGTGGGGCAGGATGTCCGGCCTTCAAGATATTATGGTAAAAATCTCGAGCTTTCCATACTGATTTAAGAAAGTATCTTTGCCCTTCAAAGATGAATGATAGCCCAACTGGTGCCTCCCATCTGAACTGTAACTGACAATTTTTAAGCTCTTCGACTAAAAAAGCATAGTCTTTCCTGGATCTTAGCATTTGAGGTGGTATCTCTTTCAGAACAGTCACTTCTTGACCCCCAGTTTGAAGCTTGGTTCTATAGGACTCTTGCAATATCATATTCCTCATGTCTCTTGTAGTAAAGTATAACACAACGTCCCGTGGGAGCTGCTTCTGTTTCGCCAGCCAGGAATTAGCATGATAAACTTTATCAATTTGCCAATCAAAATTCCCCCCTGGCCTTCCCAACAGACTATCGAAAGCTTCTAAAAGAACCTGTTTCAAGTTCTCCTGATTGTTTTCACGCAAACCTCTTATTATTATTGCAAACTCCATTTGTCTATACTGTAACATAATAATTTCTTTTTCAGCATTTCCAACTTTTTGTTGCACCACGTCGACTTTTGATACCAAATTAGTATTAGCATTATTAAGATCTTCTAACCTGTCTTCAATTTCCGAAACATATTCTGTTAACAAATTAACAACCCCCAACATATCATCCCTGATCTTCTGAACCCGAGTCTCAAGTTTATCAGACAGTTCTTTATGCACAACAAATATCTCCTCCTTAAGTTTTGTTTCCATCATAGCTACATGATTTTTAAATGCTTCAGCCAATTCCTTCTGAAAAAATTGTTTAGTCAGTGGCTCCTCTGTGGAGGGAGGAAGTAAAGACTGTGGTTTCGTGCCAGGGGCAGGCGAACTTTTGAAGCTGGGGGGTGGGGGAGTTTTTGAATAGGGTTTTGCTTAGAAGCCATTCTGAGTTTTAACCTTCTTCAACCAATTAATAAGTCCGTGCTGGTCAATTGTGCAGCTGTTACTGATTAATTTAATATTAAATCACTCCCTCCCTTTGAGGTTTTAAACTCTGTAGAAATTCAAAGCTCAAACAGTGTTACAAAGCTCCTCGGCACCATTTTGAATATCTCTTTAGCAAGTAAGATATCAGAAGGAATTCTTGTAAAAACAAAAAAATGAAGCTAAAGATTAATACAAACAATTAAAAGTCCACATGTACAGGGTCCGCTTGTGTTGGACTCTAATCAAGTTTTGTTCTGAGGATTTGAGTGTTGCTTTGTGCTGCTAATGCAGCAGGAATTCCTGGCACGGAGACAATTCTGCCGTCGGCTGGCCTCCCCCCCCCTCACAGAGACAATCTGCGAGAATTGGTTGGCATGTTGCCCGGCACAAAGCTCACCTTATCTCCTTGGCCTGAAAAATAAGGTAAACAAGCTGTCAGATGGCTGATGGATGGCTCATCTGACAGTTAAACGTGACCAGGATTCTGGAGCCGAAACAATCAGCTCCCGTCAGCAAGCAACCTCAAACCGGAAGCCTAGTATTTCTACAATTTTTAGTTCCAGATTGTTCCTGTCACACCACTAGCTGGCTAGTTGTTCAACATACCCAATGAGACCAATCACTGTTGTATTATCTGCAAACCTCAGTAGTTTAACGGATGGATCATTTGAGATGCAGACATTGGTACAGAGAAGTGGAGAGAAAGCACACAGCCCTGGGGGACTCCTGTGCTAGGTATACAGGTATCTGATGTGATTTTGCCTAGCTTCACCTGCTGCTTCCTATCTGTTAGGAAGCTTGTGATTCACTTACAAGTGTGTTCAGGTACTGCTAGCTGATTTAGTTTAGTTAGAAGAATGTCCGGTATGATGGTATTGAATGTTGAACTAAAGTCTATAAAGAGGATCCTTGTGTAGGTCTTTGGAGATTCAACATATCGTAGGATGACATGTAGAGCCATATTGACAGCATCATCTGTCAATCTGTATGCAAATTGCAGGGGTCTAACAGCAAATTCGTGATGGTTTTCAAGTGGGACATCAATAGCCTTTCAAAGGTTTTCATAACTACAGATGTTAGAGCAACTGGTCTGTAGTCATTCAGTTCCTTGATGGAAGGCTTCTTCGGCACTGGAATGATAGTGGAGCATTTGAAGCAAGAAGAAACAAGGCACATCTCTAGTAATTTATTGAAGATTTGGTTGAAGATGGGGGCCAATTGTTCAGCACAGACTTTTAAGCAAGAGGGAGTTATCTTGTCTGGGCCTGGTGCTTTTTCTGGCTTCTGTCTGTGAAATAGATCTTGCACTTCCTTTTCTGTGATCACCAGGGCTTGTGAACCCAATGGGATGGGGTCAGTTGTAGGAGGTTTGGGTGTTTTTGCTGTGATAGGGTTGTGGAGATAGGTGACTGTAGTTTCCTTTCAAATCTGCAGTAATATACACTCAGGTCATCTGCCAGTTGTTGATTTTCTTCAGCCTTGGAAGGAGGTTTGCCGCAACCGGTGATATTTTTAAGTTTTCCACATGTTTGCTGGTTCATTTGTTGAGAACTGATTCCTTAGGTTTTCAAAGTAGTTTCTTTTTACTTCTTTGATCTCCCTTGTTAATATGTTTCTGGCCTGATTTACAGCATTCTATCACTTTTTCTGTAGGCTTCCTCCTTGGAATGATGACATAGCTGCTTACGTTTAGCTGTGAACCAAGGTTTATTGTTACTGTATATTTGCAAGTTCCTAGTCGGTATACATAGGTCTTCACAGTAACTGACATATAATGTTACAGTATCTGTGAGTTCATCCAAGTCCGCAGTGGTATCTTCAAAAATATTCCAAACAGTGGAGTAGAAGCAAGCCTGTAGCTTTGACTCCTTTCAATTCCAAGTATATATTTTTTAATACTTCTGTTTCTCTTTCCATTTTCTTTTTAGGAGCAGAACTCAACTGAGGGTATCTACACTTTTGAAGATCTTGTGTTTCTTGTGTTTGGAATCTTTATGGCTGGGACCATAACCACAAGCGAAGCTATGCTTTGCAGCCTTCTAGCGATAGCTAAATTGCCACATCTTCAAGGTATAAAAATACCCACAAATGTATAATATTGTGTTGGTACTCCTAGGGTTGCCACTATTAATGCTAAGAAAGAAATGATGGTGTTTAAAGAAAACATATTTTTAAAGAAAAAAGAAAGTAAAGATGGAGTTGAGTAAAGTTAACTCATTGCAGCTGGATTTCTGCATTTTTCCTAGGAATATTTAGGCAGTTTTTTCCACTGTCTTCTTATAGATTTTTTCAAAGATTTCCCAATCTAGCTAACATGCCCTTGAAATAAATGGGTTTCCCATCAAATCTTGAGATTTTATGAAAACAATTCTAGTTAATTGGTATTGATTAGATCAAAAAGAGGCAGGAGTGATTGAATGTCTATGGAGATTCTAAGTCATCCAGGTCATGGTTGTCCCAAAAGTGCTTTTTCAGGAGGCAACTGGACTTTCTTGTTTTTTCGTTCAAGACTCATCCAAGAAGCTTCTTCAGCTCTGACTGGATGGTGGGGAATGGAAGGATTTATATTCCTTGCAGACAGCTGGTCATTTGCATTCTTTTAGAGAATCATTGAGGCCACTTGGAGATTTATCTGTGTGTTCTCAGGGTCACCTGACTAGTGCAAATGGTTCCTGTAATCTGCACTTTTTCTGAAAATCCATTCATCCAGAAAAAAATGCAGACTACAGGTACCATTTGCACTATTTAGGTGACCCTGAGGACACAGACAAGCTCCAAGTAGCTCAATGACTCTCCAAAAGGATGCAAATGACTAGCTGTCTGCAAGGAAAATAAATTCTTCCATTACCCACCATTCAGTCAGAGCTGAAGAAGCTTCTTGGATGAGAAGAAAAATGTTTTCACAGAAAAAGCAAGACAGTCCAATTGCCTCCTGAAAAAAGTATCTTTAGGACAAGTGATTGAATGCTGTAACAAAAATTTTCCACCCATACAGCAGCAGTTGGATTCACTTACCTTCCCTCACAAATGTGAGTGCATGTGCCCCATCTGCGCATTCCCACTGCACATGTGCAATTCTCGCATATTACATTGGGGTGGGTGGGCAGAGCCTCCTGCAGCTGCCGCTACCGGTTCCGCCGAACCGGAGAGAACTGGTTGAATACCACTTCTGCCATACTGCCATAGACCATTCAACCAATTGCAATAGTTTAATACTTGCTGTATGAAATCTTAGTATGCATGACTGAAATTAGTATAGGTTTTCTTGAGGATCATTTTTGCAATAATATAAATGAACATTCCTTTTAAATCAAGGTCATCATCTCCAACATTTTGAAATACACTGTTTCAGACAATGGTAACAGGAATGTATAATTATGACATAGATGAAAAATAATAAATATTGTTACAGAATATAATTAATCTTAATTCATGATACCACCCAAAATTGCTTGATTAATTATAGATGAAACCACTAGCTTTTTGAAAAT
The DNA here is from genome assembly GCF_051295495.1 of Thamnophis sirtalis. Taxonomy (NCBI): domain Eukaryota; kingdom Metazoa; phylum Chordata; class Lepidosauria; order Squamata; family Natricidae; genus Thamnophis; species Thamnophis sirtalis. The sequence goes on from NW_028261383.1 coordinate 116,922,015, forward strand.
GGGCTCATGGTTTTTGGAGGAATGAATGTTTGCTGCTGGTGTAAATATTAATGTATATATAATAGCAGTTTAGGAAATTAATTTAAGAACTGTATCTTTACTCCTGACTACTATTTATCCTCTTTTTTGGTGAAGACTCTAAACTTCAGAAAACCCACACAGAAATGCTTTCTGTTTACTGCCACTCAAGATATCTAGTAAGGCGCAGAGTGTTTTGACCTAGGCTTCCTGAGAAAGCATAAATCACAATCTTAGTCCCCAAATCCCTCTTTTATTTAAATGGCTGTGAATTATAGTCATTCATAGCCCATAATGATTCAAAAACAGTCTAAAGAGTCTGAAAGACGTCTGCTCGAGTTGCTGCAGTCTTTCAGGATAAATTGATAAGCATCCATCTTTATCTCCCTTGAAACACTGCCAGAGATCTAATTGCCAATTAGTTTTGCAACGTCAAACGTATCACAGAGTCAAACAGGACTTCTCAGAGCTTGAACCGATTATACGACTCACACTGTTCTTCTGACTCGCTGATGTCAGGCTCCGAAGGCAGCTCATAACTACCAGATGGTCCTGGCCCCCTTCCCTGCCTCCAACGAAGAGCCCTCATCTGAGCCTTCCCCAGACTCCAAGACTCACCCATGTTCCTCTCATACTTCCTCACTGTCCAACTCTGCTGCCAGCTCCGCAGGCTACCAGAGAACCACAACAGAGAGATTCAAATAATATGAATCTCATCTTGCACTAGAAAAGTTGAAATAGTATCTACTGAGAAATGACTTTGAGGAGAAGCTATTGTCCTGGCTAGAACCATTTTCCCTCAATGTGCTTTGGAACATATATTTCTATTCAAATGGCTGCATGTGCTCACATGACAAAATCTGCCAATATCATCTCAATCTATTCTTCTCACAGCTAAAGTGCAACAGGAGATTGATGAAGTTGTTGGTAGAAATCGCACTCCAAGCATGGAAGACCAATTGAAAATGCCTTTCACAAACTCCTTTGTTCATGAGGTTCAGCGATATCAGAAAGGGACCCTTGAAACCTTCCCACGGGCAACAACTTGTGACACAAAGTTCCATGGTTACGCTATTCCCAAGGTATGTTGATACAAGTATTTAAGAAGGTTCTCTAGGGAAGAAAGGAAAGAATGACTTAGATCTTTGAGAAGAGAGGTAATTTGAATAAAAGAGCAATTTAGAGAAATATGTACTGAAAGAAATATATATTCCTTCCCTCTTCATTCTTCAAGGTTCAGCAGATAGCTAGTCACTGCCTGTTTTTATTTTAGGCAAGTGGAAAGCAAAGGCACTTTCTTCTCAATAAGAAATAGTATCATTTAATGGCATCTGTTTCTTCCTCTCCTTATAGTGCATGGCTATTGTGCCAGTCTTCACCTCTGTACATTTTGACCCTCTTCATTGGGAGACTCCAGAGAAATTTAATCCCAATCATTTTCTGGATGAAAACGGGCAGTTCAAGAAAAAGGATGCTTTCATGCCATTCTCAGCAGGTCCAAGCCTCTGGATTGTATTGCAAATTCATATGCTTACCTGATCCACCTTAGTCTTTTATCAGATACAGTTCCAGCAAGTACTTCCTAAATAACCTCTGTTTTCTTCATTGCTATTGTAGGGAAGAGAGCCTGTCCAGGGGAGGCCCTGGCTAGGATGGAGCTCTTCCTGTTCTTCAGCACTCTGCTCCAGAATTTCACATTCTCTCTGGTTGGGGACACCAAAGATACAGATGTAATGTCTTTGTTTATGGACTTCAGAAATAATCAATATCCCCTTATACGAGCTGTTAAACGTTCAGTGGACACTTGTGGTCAATAATTAGGAGAAAGCACCCACATTAATAGATACTAAAATAAAGCATGTGGGATGGTTATTACATTTAAAGGCAATCTTAAAGATGATGTGGAATACAAATGTAATACTTTTTATAGCAAAGGTAGCTATTCTGACCTCTTATCTGATGACATATTTTAGCACAATTAACAATACTTCTGAAATACTTAATAGCTCTCCCCCCCCCCACCCGCAAGTGGTATTCACGAGGCTTTCAATATCTAATCTATACTGTAGATTTAACTATGCAAGGGTCTCAGTTAGAAGTATTATCACAAATTGATGTTGTGGACTAATCTATATTTGAAAGTAACAAGGAAGATCTTGCATTAGTACAATTTGGCTAAATGCAAGATTGAGTCATTTTCTGTTGACAGTTAATGGTTGTTTTAAAGACTGACAGAATGAATATTGTATCTGATTGAACTATAATATTTACTATATCTAATTTCTCATAAATAACTTTATTACTGTGGATAATAAAGAATTAGAACATATAATTTCAGAAAATCAATGGTTCCAGAAGTACAAACTGCAAAAAATACATTTTAGGATTTCAAAATGGAAGCCATTCCTAAGAAAATTTTGTTTCATTTTTAACTGGATTAAACTCAAAGGGCTCGTATTCTTTTTTTGTCCTCTACTGATAAAATATCCTGTAAAAAAGCAAATAAATTGACTCAAGGAGATTCTGCCTACAAAATGGAATTAATCAACAACCCAATTACATGACTCTTAAATAGATATATTATGCAGAATGCCCTCAAGTATATCCTTGTTGTGATTATAATATTTGATGATGGTCAAAACCTGACCAAAATAAAACAAATACCCTTCAAAAATATTTCCGATTCAATTTGATGCCTTGATCAAATTAATTTTTGATCTTTTTTTATTCTTTTCTGCTAGCTTTTTTTAAATTTTAAATTATTTGAATTAAACCAGGTTGTTCTCAAATCAGAGACCAACTGCCTCAAGTCCATATATTAAATGTTTGAGGGTCTCCAGTTCTTCTCCCAGAAGCCTCAGTTTACTCACTGTACCATCTCACATCTACTTTGGTGTAGGCACTTGTTAAGCGATGACCCCCCTCCCCCGGTCTGTTGTGATCCTCTCTAAATTCTCTGAGACAGAAACAGAAGAGGCAGATGAAATGTCCTGTTGATCTGAGGAGATGGTCAGCAATTAAACATTTGAGATTGTTCTAGATGACAATGAGCAGAACAATGTGGTGTGTGTGTGTGTGTGTTTGTATATGTGTGTTCTAACTCAGATCATGAGGGGGCAGATTATGGTGGGCACATAGCTCAAGAACCATGCCAACAGTGACTCAGGGCAGAGCAAAGATGATCAGCATGCCTGCTCAAAAAGAAAAAGCAACTAATGCCCCTAATTTAGCCACCCAAGCATCAGTGGGTATCGAACTGCTGTTTCCCGGTCTTTGAACTTCTATTGGAAAACAACTATCTGACTCCAGATCTGTTCCTTATTCAGCATTTGGATTCCCAGTATTCCTTTGTGGTGTGTGTGTGTGTGATCAATATAAGAAAATATAAATTAAAAACAATTTAGCAGAAATCCCAATTTATGTTTAAAAATAGATTAAAAAGATGAATATTCCATAACAGAGAATCTTTTGCCATGTTCATCCTGAACAAATATCCATTTTACAACATATATGCATTTTGTTAGCAATTAACATTAATATGGTGTACATGTAGGTCTTTTTCTACATGGCAGGAAAAATCCAGCGAAATGCAAATAACAAAAGATCAATGTGCCTGGCTTTTTTCTAGATAAATCAAATGACTAGGCTGAACACTGCAGATATAAGTCCCAATGAAAAATTGAAATTGAACCATAGAAACATAATTTGTGTTGCTTTGTCTGCTCATAGCACTGCAACAAAACAAAACAGATCATGCCAGACCAATCTTATTTCATTATTCAACATAGTGACTAAATTAGTAGACCAGCGAAATATTGTGGACATAATAGACTTCAGCAAGGCATTCAACAAAGTAGACCACAACCTACTTCTTGGTAAGCTAGAAAAAAGTGGGATAGATAGCATCACCACCAGATGGATTCGTAACTGACTGACAAACTGTACTCAACTAGTAGTCCTTCATGGATCTACATTTACATGGAGGGAAGTAAGTAGTGGGGTAGCATAAGGTTCCGTCTTATGACCAGTACTCTTCAATATCTTCATAAACGATGAGCGAATAGAACAATGACAATGAGAACAATCAACCAATGGAACAGCCTGCCTTTGGAAGTTGTGGGAGCTTCATCACTGGAGGCTTTCAAGAAGAGATTGGACTGCCATTTGTGAGAAATGGCGTAGGGTCTCCTGCTTGGGCTTGGGAGGGGGGGTCGTTGGATTAGATGACCTACTAGGTCCCTTCCAACTCTGATAATCTGTTAAACCTAATCTTCTGGTGGTGTTCTCGCATTTTGCAAAACTACAGCAAAATCTGGAAGGATGATTTTAAAAATATGTCTGATTATAAATAAGTGAAAAATTTGATCTGCATTTTTCAGAAGTAAATTCAATATCCAGGAAATGGAAAAATAAGTTTCTGTTAGGAATCTTGAAGAATCATCATTCCAAAATGAAAAAGATATTGATTAAATAAACTCAATAAAAATCTAGAAGGGAAAACAGAGTTGCTAACCAAAATTCTTGTAGAAAAAGAAATGCAATGCAGAACTATCATTCCAGATTCTGAGAGAAAGCGATTCAAATAGGAAAATGGCACAACACTCCACAAGTGAGAATTGGAGAAAAATAGAAAGACATCAGATTATGTCATGTCTCCTTATCCTGATTTCTACCTCATTTTCTCTGGAAACATTCAGATTACAGTGCAGATGTCAGCTTCTGCTTTGCTATCGCTTCAGCTGCCATGAAACGGGAAGGGAGGGCATGGTATTTGGGAGGGGTTACTCATTGTGCTGGTGGAAGGTTCTGGAATTCACCGACTGATCGGACTGCGCATGCGTGGGTGTTTCCCACCAGGTCTAACGGCACTGACATTCCATCTTCATGATGCCTTTTGAAGTTATCTTGCACCTGACATTTGGAAGACTTATGATTGGACTGGGACTGTGATGCCAAGGGGTGGGGAATGGGCTATTCTATATATCAACTGCTTTCGCGCCTAATTAATCAGACTTCGGTATGCATTGCCTATTAACCATTCTTAATTAGTAAAAGTACATTTTATTTCTACGCATGGAGTCTCGTGGTCTTTCTTTCCTAATTAACTAATGGAGAGGAGCTGACAGTTAGCGAAGTCTCAACAACACCTTTCCAGGAGACTACAATCTACCGTGGAAGGTGCAAAATTTCAAGGAGACAGAACAGGGAAAAAAATGTCTTTGCCAGCCAGCGATGGAGAAAAGGACAAAGAACCCACTGATATCTTGTTTCCTGAAGAATTGGCTCAGCTGGAGATATCGAGCCCTGCTAGTCCCCCCCCCCGTTGGTCTTTGTCGATGGGACAAAGAGAGGAGGGGGCAAACTGGGATGCGGCCGTTAGCAGAAGAAGACACCAGGAAAGGCCGTTTGAGGCGGGAGCCAAACGAAGACCCCAGGAAAGAGATCAACCTGATTACTTGGAACAGAGGTACTCTGGGCAAAGATTTGGGGAGGGTGAAGAGGCCGAGAGGGGATGGGAGCAAGAAAACCCACGAGCAGCTTCACCCCCCCTGCCAGGGGTGCTGCCAGACCAGGGGCCCCACCCCCCAGAAGACGCAGAATGGCTAAAGTCCCCCCATTACCTGTAAAATATGATGGAAACCCTAAGAAGCCGGGGTCTTTCATCATGCAAGTTTATAATTACATGGAAATCTATGGGCCCGATTTTGAATCAGATACCATGAGAATACGCATGGTTTTGCTTGCATTAGACGAAGAGGCCTCTGACTGGGGAACAGGCTTACACCAATCAAATTCCCCCCTCCTGAGGAATTTCAATGCGTTTATGGGAGCTTTCAAGAGATGGTTTGATGACCCCCTGACTGAGAAACGGGGCAAACTGAAATTTATGACCCTCGTGCAGGAGGACAGGCCAGTGTCCCAGTACATTCAGGAGTTTCAACACCTATGTAATTACATGAGGGGATGGGGTGAAGAAGCCCTTTTGGACAAATTTGCTTTGGGCTTGGATGAACATATTTATCAACAATGTGTTAATCGCCACCTTCCCAAATGCTTAACTGTTTGGTTTGAAAACGCGGCAGACATTGAACTGGATTTAATGAGACTCAAATGTGCTAAGGAGGAGAGGCAGAAGAAAAAGGACAAAGCTGCGAAATCTTCCCCCCCAAGCCGCAAAACCCCTTTCGGAGGCAGAGGCGAAGGGAGGGGAGGCCCCTCTGGAAAATCCAGGCCGTTTGCTTGCTTTCGTTGTGGGAAAATCGGCCATCGAGTGCCTGAATGCCGCGCCCAGCTGCCCACGACCACCCTAACCCCTTCCAAACGGGAGGGGAAATCCACAAAGACCTCAGATAAGAAAAAGAAAGAAGCTGCATTCGCCGTTGATTCCACACACACCCCAATTCGGCCAGGCTTTGGAGGGAGAAGCGGATGTCTCCACCAGCTCCTCTGATGACTCTGATGACCACGCCTCGCCTCGCTGGGTGAGTTCAAACAAAGGCCCTATGCTAATCCCCATAGAATTGAGAGTTCTGCCCGATGGGGGGTCTGAAAGCCTTCCAGCCCTCCTTGACTCAGGCTGTTCCCTCTCAATGATCAATCCTGCTATGGTGGAAAAACTGGGCCTCAAGTTGAAAACTTTAAAAACCCCTATTGTCTTTTGCCAGATAGATGGATCCATCGCAGGGGGGGGGGACCCACCCATTTCTTTACTGAGCCCTTAGACCCACCCATTTCTTTACTGAGCCCTTAGAGATGAAAATGGGATCCCACACGGAACTAATCTCTTTTATTTTGGCTCCTGGGATGGACAGACCACTCATTTTGGGCCTCCCTAGGCTTTGAAAATGGAACCCTCGCATAAATTGGAGGGAGGGTTGGTTACGGATTCGCACTGCCGCACCTCTGGAAGGGGAGGGAGTTTCTTCAGACCCTGTTGGCTGCAGTTCTGATTTGGCCGCTAGAGGGCAGGAGCGGATTGAAGGAGAGGAAAAAATTCCAAAAGTATATTGGGACCTGAGGGGAGTTTTTAGTGAGAAATCTTCCAACAAACTTCCGCCCCACAGGCCTACTGATTGTTCAATCGACATTTTACCCGGGGTGAAGTTGCCAAAACCCCAGATTTATTCCATGTCACCTAGGGAAATGGAAGAGATGAGAAAATTCATTGATAAAAATTTGGAGCGGGGTTTCATTGAACCTTCCCGCCCTAAAGTCGCTGCTCCTGTGCTGTTCCGTGAGAAGAAAGATGGTTCTCTGAGATTATGTGTGAATTTTAAAAACCTTAACGCCATCTTGGCCCAAAATTTATACCCATTGCCGTTGATGAAGGACATGTTGGCCCAATTGGGGAAGGGCCGCATTTTCACTAAACTGGACCTCAGGGAAGCATACTATAGGGTGCATATTAAGGAAGGAGACGAATGGAAAACTGCTTTCAACTGTCCTCTTGGTTGCTTCCAGTTCCGGGTTATGCCTTTTGGCCTACAGGGGGTGCCTGCAGTTTTCATGCAATTAATTAATGAGATCTTGCATGACCACCTTTACAAAGGCGTTATTGTATATTTGGATGATATCCTTATCTATTCTCACACTTATGACCAACATGTCGCTCTAGTGCGCACTGTTTTGAAAAAACTCAAGGCTGCTGAACTTTATGCCAAGTTGTCCAAGTGTGAATATCACCAGGCTAAAATTGACTATCTCGGTTATCGCATCTCTCCCACCAGCATTGAGATGGACCCTGGGAAAGTGAAGGCGGTCACTGAGTGGGAAGCGCCCCGAATGCGCAGACAGTTGCAAAATTTTTTGGGTTTTGCTAACTTCTATCGTCAATTCATCCCTTCTTTTGCCAAAATTGCGCTTCCTATCACCAATCTGCTGAAGTCAAAGGGTGGGCCTAAACCTAAGCCTAGCAAACCTTTGGATTGGACCATGGAATGCCAAGCGGCTTTCGAAAAACTTAAACGCCTTTTTGCTGCGGAACCGGTCCTGAAGCATCCCGACATAGATAAGCCTTTCGTCGTCCAAGCTGATGCCAGTGATGTCGCCATTGGTGCCATCTTGCTACAAGCCAACGACCAAGGTAATTTGCAACCATGCGGTTACACCTCACGCAAACTCACGGACACTGAAAGGCATTGGGCCGTTTGGGAGAAGGAGGCGTTTGCGGTGCGGTGGGCCCTGACCACATGGCGCCATTTTCTGGAAGGCGCTAAACACCCTTTTGAGATGTGGACTGATCATAAGAACTTAGAAGCATTGAGAACCCCGCGCCATCTGTCCCCTAAACAAATGCGGTGGGCCCAACATTTCAACCGTTTCAATTTCACGCTCAAATACATCCTTGGGGGGAAAAATTTCATGGCGGATGCTTTGTCCAGACTCCCTCAATACAACTGCTCGAAACTGAGCATTGTTCAACCAGTTGTTCCCACCTCCAGCCTGGCGGCTCTGGTGGTCACTCGCCAGCAAGCGCATTCGAAGATGGACATGCCTCAAGATTTTCTCTTTGACCTCAAACGCGCCCTTCCCCAGGACGACTGGTTCCAGGGGCATCAGGATGAGTGTACGATGAGGGATGATCTACCATGGATTGGAGCCAAGCTTTATGTCCCCGCCTCTCTTCGTCTCGTCATCCTCCAACACGCTCATGATTCCAAATTGGCGGGTCACTTTGGCTTCGTGAAAACTTTACATCTCGTAAAGAGGCAATTCTGGTGGCCCTCTTTGAAAAAGGACATTGAACAGTATGTTGCTAGTTGTCCGGTTTGTGCGGCCGCCAAAAGGCCACCTGGGAAACCGCAAGGGCTGCTCCAATCTGTGGCATGGCCTGTTGCCCCATGGAAAGAAATTTCGATGGACTTCATTGTCGAGCTTCCTGAGAGCCAGGGGCACACCGTCATTTGGGTCATTACGGACTTAATTTTCCAAACAGGTTCATTTTATCCCTTGCCACAAAATTCCTTCCGCTAAGGCTCTCGCTAAGCTCTTCATTTCCCACGTTTACCGGTTGCATGGAGTGCCTGATCGTATCATTTCTGATAGGAGTGTCCAATTCACCTCAACCTTCTGGAAGGAATTTCTTAAACGCATTGGCTCCGCCCAGGGCCTTAGCTCCGCCCACCATCCTCAGACTAACGGGGCCTGTAAGAGGACTAATTCTGTTCTAGAACAGTATTTACGTTGTTTCATTAATTATCAGCAAGATGATTGGGTGGACTTGTTGCCGCACGCTGAAGTCGCCTACAACAATTCTGTTCATTCCAGCACTGGTTTTACCCCTTTCCAGGTTGTTTTTGGTCAGGACTTTGTTCCTATTCCAGAGTTGCCTCGTGACCAACCGCAAGTTTCTTCCGTCGCTGACTGGAGTGAGCATCTCAGCCGTATTTGGCCTTTGACTCTTGCTACGTTGGATGCCGCTCATCACGCTCATAAGAAGCAAGCTGATAAGAAGCGTACGCAACCTTATCAGTACAAGGAGGGCGACTTGGTCTACTTGTCCACAAAGTTCCTTCAGACCACACAAAAGTCCAAGAAATTGGGGCCTAAGTATGTCGGTCCTTTCCCCATCCTCAAAATCATCAATCCTGTTTCCGTTCGTTTGCAGCTGCCTAAGCATCTCGACCGTGTTCATCCCGTGTTCCACGTTAACCTCATTAAGCCTGTTCGTGTTTCAACTTTACGTCCGCCTGTGACTCCTCCACCTGCTCCTTTGTTGATTGATGGCGAACAACACTTTGAAGTCCGTGAAATTCTGGACTCCCGCAAGCGGCATAACCGCATCCAGTACTTAGTGGCTTGGAAACATTTTCCCCCCTCCCATACGGAATGGGTTGACAAGTCCCATGTTCGTGCTCCACGGCTGCTTCGGAAGTTTTATGCTGCTTATCCTGACAAGCCTTAATTTTCTCTTCCCCCCCTCCCCTTTTCTCTTCTGTGTTTTGTTGTTCGTCTGTTTGTTTGTGATTTTTTTCGTTTTACAGGCCTGATCGCCTTTTTCCGGAGGACGGCCGGATGTCAGCTTCTGCTTTGCTATCGCTTCAGCTGCCATGAAACGGGGAGGGAGGGCATGGTATTTGGGAGGGGTTACTCATTGTGCTAGTGGAAGGTTCTGGAGTTCACCGACTGATCAGACTGCGCATGCGTGGGTGTTTCCCACCAGGTCTAACGGCACTGACATTCCATCTTCATGATGCCTTTTGAAGTTATCTTGCACCTGACATTTGGAAGACTTATGATTGGGCTGGGACTGTGATGCCAAGGGGTGGGGAATGGGCTATTCTATATATCAACTGCTTTCGCGCCTAATTAATCAGACTTCGCTATGCATTGCCTTTAACCATTTTTAATTAGTAAAAGTACATTTGATTTCTACGCTTGGAGTCTCATGGTCTTTCTTTCCTAATTAACTAATGGAGAGGAGCTGACAGCAACAAATGAGAATAATCAAAGAAAAGAGCTTTACTTCATTGATCCAGAGTGTCTTGTAGTACTGAACAGCAAATTTTCTGCTGAGTTTGTCTGCTATCAAATTTCAATAAGTACCATAAATATCAGCTAATTTTGAAGTCTTAGACCTTTCAGAATATTCTTTCAATATTTTGAACTGACTGAAACTGCCAAGCACTATTACATTTGTTGATCTGATCCTTCTGAAATAAATTAGGGAATGTGCTGTTCTGCTAAATGAGTTATTGCATAAGCAAGTCTTTTTTACCATCACTAAAGCTGGCCATATCCAAACAATGAATGTGACTATTGGAGGTACAATTCCTCCTCCTAATACAATTAGGCATCTTCCTAAGGGCCAAATACTTTTACTGATCTAACTATGTAACTCTTGGCATACGACTCATAACATCCACGAGAGAAAATTATTCATAAAACGAGCAGAAAGATCATCTCTGATTTGTAAAAGAAGGTCAATTTCTTCCTCATAATGACCATGATGGAGAATTGGAGTATTTGAATTGGCTGGATCAAAGTAGGCACTAAATAGAGAGTAGCTTAAGAATAAGCTACATAAAGCCAGGAAAATACAGTTTTTGAAATGGGTGTTAAACAAATATAAAAAATTATGGAGACAGGACAGAATATGTTTCAAAGTAAAAGACTCAGTTCATGTTGGGTTCTTCTGTTTTATAAACATTAAAACTTAACCAACCTTGAAGAGATTTCCAAAGTCTACCCAGTCACATTTCAGGGGAATTCTTCCTGCATGAACTATCTTTTCCTGATGACCCCACTAGTGAAAGTGAAACACAATTCACTCTTCATAAAGAGTAGAACAAGGCAAACGCAAGAAACATTTTAATTTGCAGATTGTCTAGAATTCAGGACATGGACTAATCAAGAAAGTAGCTGGAGGTATGCACATTAATTGAAGAATTAGATGAAGCAATTATTTTAGATATATTTTTCCAAAAATGCATATGTGATCCTAATATAAGATCTTAAATTCTAAGGAAATCCTTCTTGCTGAATTATAGGTGCTGTGGATAATTGGGCTGAGGTTTTTTTTTCTCCTGCTAAAATAGATAAAAGCAGGCCTACCCACCGGTAAAAGGTTTACAGTACTGAATTCAATACCTTAACAAGCTGGTGACAGGAAAAATCTTAAGACTCACAGAATTCAAAAGTTATTTGGGTTATCTGAAGGACTGCCTCTTCCCAGTTACATCTTCTCTAGAGTTGGTATTCAGCAGGTTCTGACAAGTTCTGGAGAACCAGTAGCGGAAATTTTGAGTAGTTTGGAGAACCAATAAATATCACCTCTGACTGGCTCCACCCCCATCTATTCTCTGCCTCCCGAGTCCCAGCTGATTGGGAGGAAATGGGGATTTTGCAGTAACCTTCTCCTGGAGTGGGGACAGAATGGAGATTTTACAGTATCCTTCCAGCCACACCACCAAGGCATGCCAAGCCGTGCCACACCCCTTAAGCCACGCTAACAGAACCAGTAGTAAAAACAAATTGAATCCCACCACTGATCTGCTCATTCATCAGATCAGGCAAGAGAAGGGTGCTGGAGGTGAGGGGGAGGTTTTCCATCTCTCAGGAACTGCACATGGTGACCCAAGGAAGCAGGATTTCTCCTTATGGAACATTCTCCTCCATCAGCTCAGTCAGCTCAGCTCTATCCCTCCTTATTTTCCAGAAATCCCTCAACACCTGGTTTTGTCGTGAAAGGACTGGTCACTTTTTGAGGCTGCTCTTCTGCTAATTGAATTGTGTATGTGTGAATCTGTGTTTGCGTATGTGAATATGATTGGTTTCAGCATGTTATTTTTATACTTTCTTTGCAATACGTGAGCAGCAGTAGATATAATTCATACCTTTTTTAAATGAAAATTATCAGTACTTTTGATCAGTGATGTCATCAAAGTAAACAAACACGTGCTGATTACGTCACCAGATCATGTCCCCTAAGCGGAAGTGACGTACACAGCCCCCACCTTCCGGATGTGACGTGCATACCCCTCCTCCCCGGCTGGGGTGTGCATAATTGACCCCACGTGGTGCAGGTTTCACAAGATCATAACCCTAGCCGGATATGTCTAATCGCCTAAGCCTATCATGATGAGTAACCCTAACAGATAAGTTGTTGTGCAATATCCTAACCCTATTTTTTCAGATAAGACGTGTTGAAACTTACCCCATCAAGAAAGATGCCAAGACTCTGTGTACATGATTAGTTTAACCCTAGATTAATTCTATGGACATTCAAGGGTGGTGGGAGTGGGGTTGTGAAATAAGAAAAATGTTTTTTATTTGTAATCAATCACCTAAGGGCTGCATTTAAACCCACTTTTTTCCCTAGAAGGAATTTATTTCTAGCAATGTTGGTTTTAATTTTTGTTGAGACATGGGGTCTGCATTTAACCATTTTTTTTCTAAAAGGTATTTATTTCTAGGTAGATTGAAGCCCGCCAACAGGAAAAGACAAGGAATATTAACAGGAATTAAAATGTTCACAATAGGCAACCCCGCCAGGTTGCATGCAGTGGATAAGCCTGTTCATTCATGCCTGGGATATGCCCTGACATGCCTTACTCGCCCACCCACCCCACTCCTCTGTGATTCCAGGCATGCGCAAGAGACATGTGTGGGACATGTCCAGACATGTCTTACCCACCCCACCCCTCCCCTGTGATTCTGCGCATGCGCAAGGCACACTTGTCATTACAAGAGCTGGTTAGTTTGCCTTAATTTCAGCAGTCTCTTGAAGATGGCAACCTCTGATTCCAAAGATGTTTTTAAAACAACAGCAAAAGCCAGCATCAAATGCTCTGACACAAGACCCCTGCCACCAGAATGCAACAAACCCTGTTGCAAGGGGTATGATAAAGAAAGTTTTTTATTCAGACCTGTTTTGCATGGCTGCAGCATGGAGTGTTGTAATTTTAACGATGATGTGCAGAGTACTTACCGGACAGTATGTGAAACAGCGAATGATGCTTCATTATCACCCTGCAATAGTAAGTAAATATGTTTTTTTATTTATGATGTTGTAAATGACACTGGAGTGGATAACTCACTAACAAGATGCGCTTTATATTTTGCAGACTCCAAAATAATAACTCCTAGACAGCAAACTCTTCAAGACACCCCGATTTTATATTCCAGTGCTATTTGCTGCGGTCATAAAGCTTCTGCAGATTTTTATGATCTAGACTATAACTGGGGTTCTGAGCTATCCCAGAGATCACGATATCTAAACAGTGAGTTAAAGAGTTGCAATCTGTGTAAAGACTGGTTTGCTTGCAGCTGCGGACATGATTTGTGGAATACAGACTCAATGAATTCTAAAATAGCATGTTATGCACCTCTATATTCTGCTTCTGATAGTGATGATGAGGGATATTTTTCTGATGGAGGGGGCATAACCCTCTGAACTCTGTATAGTCAATAAAAGATTGTGTTAGTGTCAATGCTTGCCCCATTTGTCAGTGTTCTTTCAATATAATGAAGCATGAAAAAATTCTAAGCCATATTTATTATACTCCAGGATATGTAGGGAGTTATGGAGGAGTAAATACCCTTTTCCAGGAAGTTAGAAAACATGATAAAAACATGACCATGAAGCAAGTCAAGACGTGGCTGTCAGGGCAAGATGTTTATACGCTTCATAAGCCTGCAAGAATTAATTTTCCTAGAAATAAAACAGTAGTGTCTGGCTTAGATCATCAATGGCAGGCCGACCTCATAGATGTCTCCAAAATTTCTAAAGAAAACCATGGAAAAAAATACATCTTAGCAGTTATCGATGTGTTATCTAAATATGCCTGGGCCTCCCCTTTATCTGATAAATCAGGGAGGGAAGTTACATCCGCCTTCCAGAATATCTTTAAAACAGGACGTGCACCCCGAAAAATACAGACAGATGCAGGTAAAGAGTTCTTGAATACGGTGCTGAAGAAACTTTTAGCACGTTATGGCATTCATCATTTTGTTACACATAGTGAAACTAAAGCAGCAGTTATAGAGAGGTTTAATAGAACCCTAAAAAACAAACTCTGGAGATATTTCACAGCTAGAAATACCCACCGGTATGTGGACATTTTGGCAGACATTCTTCAGGGGTACAATAGCACTTACCATCGTAGCATTGGGACTGCTCCTAAAACCGTAAATTTGTCTAACGAAAGGGATGTGTGGCTGAGACTTTATGGGGTAACTTTAAAAAGTAAAAGAAAGGAAAAATGTCTTAAGGCGGGGGATCATGTCAGGGTATCTAGACTGAAGGGTAAATTTGAAAAGGGGTATCAGCAAACCTATACGGATGAGATATTCATTGTCAAAGAACTGGGGACAAGGGGGGAAAGAGTGGTGTATAGATTAAATGATTATGCGGGTGACCCGGTAGAGGGGGCTTTTTACTTTGAGGAGCTCCAAAAAGTTCCAGCTGACCAACAGCGTATATACAGAATAGAGAAAATTATCCAAAAAAGAGGGCAGGGGAGACACAGAGAGTTTCTAGTCAAATGGAATGGCTGGCCAGAGAAGTTCAACAGTTGGGTTAAGGCTACTGAAGTACAACATCTTTGAAATGTCAGATTTTTACATCACCCTCCCCAGCAATGCATCAGCAGCAATTTTCCCCAAAACAAAAATTCTAATTTTACTATTCAATTAGCGAGATCGTTGGATCTTTCAGGGCCGTGGGAAGTAGGTCTAGCAGAGATACAATATCCACATAGCTGGCATACATTAACATCTCCTGGATATTTTGAAATTGCTAATGAGAGAAAGAAATGGCATTTTTCTTTGAGAAGCGGGTACTATAATAGCATCCGACAACTGTTAGAAAATATGAATAAACTTATATCAAATGCCAAGGATGGACCTAAGACAACCCTACATTATGATTCAGTGGGTCGGAAAATTAATCTTAAAGGAGATGAACCGCATACCATTCTAGTTAGCGGTGAACTTGGACATCTGTTAGGTATGTTCCCTGGACTCAGCACCTTATATGTTTACACAGACATTGTAGAGCTCCAGGTAATAGGTGACTTCTATGTGCCGTTACTACACTGTGTACCTGTGCAGGGGCAAGACAATGATTTCATAACTATGACCTATGACCGTCCACATTATGTGCCAGTCAGCAAACATCACATCGATACCATTACTATAGAAATCAAAACCGACCAGGACAAAAACGTGCATTTTTATCACGGGAAGGTGATTGTCAAGCTTCATTTTAGGCCTCGGAAAAGTGAAGGATGGTTGTAAACAAGGAGCACGGGAGACCTCAAGACTATGTGGCTTACTACAGGGCACAAGCTGGGGGCGGCCTTCCAGGCTTCCGAGGAGCCCCCATTATGTACGGGACCGGTTTAGGAGGGTTGTTCCGTGGACTTTTTCAAAAAGCAATGCCTTTTTTGAGGCGAGGATTAGAAATCATAAAACCGCATGTGAAATCTGCTGCCAAAAACATTGCCAGAGATGTTGCGGGTTGAGAATGGGCAGGATGGATCAGGGCTGGCCATAGCCAGGAAGAATTACACAACGGGCCCGCCTATTCCGTTTAAAAAGAGAAGACTTGTTAAAAAGCCCCATCAATGTTCCCTCTAATTTTTTTTCAGTGTGTGCGGAAAAGTATAGTATTTGAGCAGCACATTTTCATGCCTGAGCACCTGAATTTTTTTCGTTTCAAACATTTTTTATTTCATTTTCATTTTCCTTTATACAATCACTTAAATACTGTGCAGTTAAAAAAAAGCAATAAACACAACTCATAACACTTCTATCCTTCATACACCCTTTCTTCTACCCCTCCAACTTTCATTTCTCCCCTCCAACAATCCCCTCTTCTACTTCCCCTCCCCGTCAACCATTCCTTTCTCCCCTTCCCACCATCTCACCCTCCTTACATTCCCTTCTCACTCCCTCTTAATTCCTCCCTCTTCTTTCCCTCTACTCCTCACTTCGGTGTATTTTTACTATTCATTGGTCTATTCGTTTTGTAATTTACACTAAAATTATAAGAAAAAAAAATTTTAAGGGAAAAGAAAAAAAAGAAAGAAAAAGAAAAAAGCAACAGTATCCAAGTGCATTCATTGTTTTAAAAATTTAATCTATATTTCCACCCTCCCCCCTCCCCCCCCATGAACCCCCCTCCCAGACCCCCTTCCGACTTCCCAGATCCCATTCCCGACATCGTTCCTTATCAAGCAGAGTCTGGAGTATATTGAAACCAGATAGATTAAAAGTTAAAAAACAATAAAAAGTAAAAAGTAAAAAATAAAGGAAAAAAAAGAATAATTAAAAAAAATAAAAGGGGGAACCCCCCCCCAAAAAAAGAAAAATCAATAAACTCTCTACCTTAAACTCAGCTTCCCATCAATATTAACACTTAAACAATGTACATCATTCCTAATCTCAATTAATTTATTACTTGCAGGATTTCAAACTATGTTGAAACCAAGTGAGTTAATCAAATAAAATTCTACTCTAGATAGGGACCTTGTCCCTTTATCTAAATATGTATCCATTTCCAAACCTTTAATATATCCCTTTTACCTCTTTCTCTATAAAGCAACTTAAACACCTCAAATATTTCTCTCGGTTTCTGTTCCAACTCCACTCATCCTGCCTCTACCCGTGTCCATATATATATTTTATTATCATCCGTACACCTCCCCTATTTGCTCCGCCCTCCTTCAAGCTCCCTGAATATATTCTTCCAAACTTATGTTCAAATAAAAATTACTATAAAAGTCAGCTTACTTTCTGGCTCAAAATAATCTCTAATTAATCCTTCACTACCCTCCCATCTGTGCCACCCTTCCCAACTCGATTCAACCTAAACCACAATCCGAAAGCGTCACAATCTCCGCCTTCCCCACCCTAGAGAATAAAACATAAGCAGTTTATGTAAAAGTTCCAAGTTGTCCATCAAGTCTTTTTTTTTAAGTCCCATACAATATAATTTCCGAGATGATCAGCATCATTTCTTACAGCCTTAATGTCTCTTGATCGGTATAGCGCTATGCCATTTTCTACAAGACATAGTCACAGAGTGTTATTCAAGTTAAGATTAAGCAAATGTTTTGAAAGCATAACAAAATCCTTGTTCTCTGCTCTGCTGCCCTTCCGAAGGGGAAAAACGATGGCTCCCGTCTTGTAGTTGTGTGATTGGTTATTTCTGTTGTACTTCTCCTTGTATTTGTCCAAGTCCGGGTAATTCAGGAAGTCCCGCCTTTAAAATCTTATGATAAAAGTCTCGGGCTTCACAAGCTGAGTTGAGGCGATGTTTCTGATCGTCAAGTGTGACTGTAATACCAAATGGCGCTTCCCATCTGTACTGTATCTGATTATCTCTAAGTTCTTTAGTTAAAAAAGCATAGTCTCTCCTGGCTTTTAACATCTGGGGAGGCACCTCTTTAAAAACCATCAGATCCTGTCCATCAATTCGCAGCCGGTTGTTGTAGAACTCTTGTAGTATCGCGTTTCTGGATTCTTTTGTAGCAAAATATATAACCACATCTCTCGGAAGCTGTCTCTGTTTTGCTGTCCACGAATTATGGCGGTAAATTTTTTGGATCTGCCAATCAAAGTTGAGTCCCGGACCGCCCACCACACGACTGAAAGCCTCAAAAAAGGTCTGCTTCAGATCCTCCTGTTCGTTTTCACGCAATCCCCTAACTCTTATTGCAAACGCAGTCTTTTTATAATTTGTCATAACAAGTTGTCTCTCTGCCTTTTCAATTTCCTGTTGCAACTTTTCGATTTTAGATGTCAGATTAAAATTGTCTTGTTCCAAAAGTTCCAATTTGTCCTCCATTCCTGCAATGTAATCTGTCATCACGGTTATCACTCCGATGGTATCCTTCCTTGTTTGGGCAATCTTAGCATCAAATTTATCACATAGTTCCGAAATAAATTGCATTATTTCCTCTCTAAATTCTCTGAGAGTTTCAAAAAGAAATTCTTTCGTTAACAGATCTCCAGTAGGGTGCGTAGAAGGCAAAGACTGTGGCTTTATAGCGATTACTTGTGATGTATTGTTAAGAAAACGCTTAGAATTTTTTAACTTGGGAGCCATTATAAAAGAACAAAAGCGAACAAACAAAGTCTCTGCACACCTTGATTTGCAATAAAATACTTTGAGTAAACTTTGGCAATTAGTAAAGAGAAGTCTTCAGAAAAACAGGGCTGATTAAATATATCAACTGAAAAACAGTTTTTGTAAGATTGAAGCTGATATTTTAAATAGTAATAAACAAAAAAGGATTTCAGGAATGGTCACTGCCTGGACCGATTTTAAATAGCTTAAATTTGTTCTGAGGGGGGAGGACGACCTGCCTTGGGCTGAAAAAAACAGCTGAGAAGATCTGGCTGGAGTAAAAAAAAAAAAAGCTCAGCTTTGTGTTGAACCTCTTCTCCGTTCACAGCGAAAAACAAAAGGCTGTGAATTTCAAGGAGATTCTAACGACTGAGCTCCTCCCTGCCCCTTTCTGCCTAAAAGGGGAGATATCTATAGATCTTTTAGATATACAGACCAGAACTCTGAGGGGAGCTCCGTTGAGCCCCCGATGACGATAGGCTCCTCCCCCAGAAGCCCCTGAATTTTTTTCACAGATGTTTCACACAGCAATTGATTTATAGGATCCGAATTGGAATGGAGAAAAATGGTTGTGTGTGTGTGTGTGTGTGTGTGTGTGTGTGTGTGTGTGTGTGTTTGAGTGAGCGAGGGATCCAGTAAGGGAACTGCGCCTATTTAGGAAAGAAGGTAAATTATTGCAAACATGATCAATCGAAGATAAGTATGGGGACAGGTTGGGCAGTAGAGAGAAAGTGATAAAAGAGTGGGAGAGAGGAAGAAAAAAAGAGGGAAGAGAGACAGAAAGAGACAGAGAAGGACAAAGAAAGTGACAGAAGAGTGGGAAAGAAGGAGAGAGAAAAAGAGACAAAGAGAAAGAGGGTGAAAGAGACAGAAAGAGACAAAGAGGAGAGAGAAGGAGAAAGTGACAGAAGAATGGAAAAGAGGGAGAGAGAAAGAGAAGAGAGACAAAGAGAAAGAGGATGAGAGAGACAGAGAGAGAAGAGAGGAAGAGGAAAGAGTAAGAGAGAACATCTCATTTCAACCCTGAGGTACAAATATTCTCTTTGATTGGTAATTTTATTTGTCCATTTACTATCCAATACTCTCATTTCTCCTTAAATTCATCAAGAATTCCCTTCTTTTTATTGAATTTATCACAATACCATGAGAACAACTTTTTCAGCATAGCTTTACAGCTATTTAAAATATATAGTAATTTAGGTCAGGTTTTCAGAACATTAGTCTATTTATAAGTCACTAAGTGCAAAGAAACAGATTCAGAAAGTTGGCTTCCCTTTTTGTAATTGCCTATTGCCTGCTTAATTTTCTACCTACATTTTTGAGAACTGATATTCACGTTGACCCAAAAAGCCCATCATAGAAAGAAACGCTCCCTATGAACTTTGTTGGGTTTCCATGGAATGAAGTTTGATCTTTTTCTCAACCATACAGTAGCATATTCTTTCTAAGGAGGATATAATCAAGATAGTCTATAATTGCCTATCAATCTAACAGTATGGCGATTGACAATCTCTTTATATTTCAACTCTAACTCTTTCAGTCTTAAAGGTTTGGGGAGGAGAAATCCAAAAATTCTTTTAAAGAGGAAAAAAAATGCTTGGCAAGGGAAACCGCGAGCCGAAAGGAAGTCTTGCTGGAAGGACGCGGCAGCAGGCTTTAAAGGGCTCCCCCCTCCCCAGCCAGCCAGCCCACCCAGCCCATTCTTCTCCCGCCACCACTGTATCCAACAGGCCAAGTTGCTGGGAGGAGAAAGTTTGGGCTGCAGGACATGAGATTCCCCATGCTTCCATTCCCCACAATCCTGTCAGAGCTGAAGAAGTTCTGTGCAAAACGCCTCCTTTGTTCCCATCTTGCCTGAGCTCAAAACCGCAGCCTTTAAATGAGGCTCAGCATAACGTGGAGGAAGGAAGATGTTTCCTTCTGGGAAAAGAGCTGGAGGCAGTGAGAAAGACGCAAACGTGGACCCTGGCTATCTCCCCCCCACCTCCTTGCTTCCAGGAACTCACCGCAACCCCCCGCCCTGCAAGAGAGACATCAGCGCAGTCCCGAGGGACAGGAGGGGTCCCAGGCGCAGCGGCATAGCCCCCCCGCCCAAATAGAGAGGCCTTTTGCACCTGCGACCGGAGCAACTAGTTTGCGTTCAGCGGCTGAAAAGATCGCTAAAATCCGCCCAGGACAGCTACGCCTTCTGTCCGTAAAGTTTGTGGGAGAGGAAACAGCGCTGTGTTCCTTTGCGCGCATTCCAGGGCCCTGGAGGAAGCCCTCTCCCCACGCCCCACGCTGAGGCCGGATCCTCCTCGATCCTTCGAGGAGGGAAAAAGGGATCTTGGCAGGCAGGTGATATTTCAGCAGGAGTCAGAGGGTGAACCAACACATTTGCTGCCAAGCGCTGCGGCTGAGGTGAAGCTGGCAAAGCTCCCGCTTGCG
Organism: Thamnophis sirtalis; assembly: GCF_051295495.1. Classification (NCBI taxonomy): domain Eukaryota; kingdom Metazoa; phylum Chordata; class Lepidosauria; order Squamata; family Natricidae; genus Thamnophis; species Thamnophis sirtalis. Next base: position 116,943,034 of record NW_028261383.1, read on the forward strand.
CCCCCGCCCATGGCAGCAGCGGTGGTGCCTCCCCCTCCGCTCGGAGCACCTCAGCTGGACAGCATCAGATATTCTGGTGGCGGGGGGGGGGGGGCTTTGGGGATTCATTTCAGCGCTGGGCTAGGATTGGCCGCCTACAAAGGACCTTCCCGGGCTTGCTTTGCTAAACACGGGGCGACTGATGCTAGTTTGAACAGCTGCGGCTGGCGCAAGCTACCATCAGTCGCTCCGTGCTCATCAAAACAAGTCTGGGGAGGTCCTTTGCGGGCGGCCAGTTCTAGCCGCCTGCAAAGGACTTCCCCACGTTTGCTTTGAAAGAAATCTCTGCGCGGCAGTTAGAAACTGCTGCGCGGGGTTTGCTTGCCATGTGCGCGGCCATGCAGCCGCGCACCTTAGAGGGAACGGTGAGCCCCGTCATATCAAGAGGAGACGTGTGCAGAAGAGGAAACCCTGTGACAAGGAAGACATATTCTAATACATTATGTCATTTATTCATTCTGCTTCAGAGGAATGTGTCAAATCTGAACTGGATCTTTTTCAACTGGCGCCTACACAGACCAGTATTGAAAACAGTACCAATATCGAGATCCCCCCTTTATCAGCGCTAACGCCCAACGAACCCCTGGAATTTTTCATCACGGGGCATGGTGAGCATTACACGGATTTAAACAACACCTTCCTGTATGTGAGTTGCAAGATTGTAAAAGCGGACGGGTCGGATATTGATGACGGGGCAAGGGTGGCCCTGGTCAATTACCCCATAGCATCTCTGTTTAACCAGCTGGATGTTACCTTGGGAGATCGGCTCATTACCCAGAGCCATCATTGCTATTCGTATAGGGCCGTAATTGAACTGATTCTCAACTTTGGTGGTGATGCATTGGGCACCCAATTTACTTCTGGGGGATTTTACAAAGATGACTCAGATCTCATGGAGAGTACTCTACTGACAGCGGCTGGGAATTCTGGTTTCAAAGCAAGAGTGAGACACACAGCCGGTAGTCGAAAATGGGACCTGCTTGGGCCTCTGCATAGCGATCTGTTTTTTTAAGACAGACTGCTAATTAATGGCATAGATGTGAAAGTCAAACTCACAAGAAGCAGAAATGAATTTTGCATGATGAAGGATGGCAATGAGAATTACAAAGTGCAACTCCTGGCAGCTTCTCTCTTTGTAAAACGTGTGAAAATAGCCCCGGGAGTGCGCCTTGGCCATGCAGAAGCTTTGCTAACTGCCAATCCCAAATACCCCATTGATCGAGTGGGGATGAAGGTTTACAGCATTCCCGCAGGTACTCTTGTGTGTAATCAGGAAAATCTATTTCTGGGTCAACTGCCTAAACAATTAGTGATTGGGTTTGTGGACAATGCCGCTTTTAGTGGGGATTATGAAAGAAATCCATTCAATTTTCAACACTGCAATGTCAATTTCTGCGCCCTGCATTGTGATGGCAAACAGATCCCCGCAAAGCCTCTTCAGCCCGATTATGAGCATGGTCTTTTTGTGAGAGAGTGCATGCAGATGGTGCAAGCAACAGGTAAAGGCATGAAAGACAGACCGTTGTTAATCAGCCGGGAAGAGTTTAACCGAGGGTTTACTTTGTATTGTTTTGACTTGAGTCCTGATCAGGGATGCTCTGAGCACTATTCATTGATCAGGAACGGCAACCTCAGAGCCGAAATTAGATTTTCACAGCCCCTCCCCAACACCGTTAACATGATACTCTATGCAATCTTTGAAAACCTTATTGAAATAAGTCACACACGGTATGTACTTTTTGATTATATGTGAGTATGGACACACAGCAGCTCCTTCACTTGTTCTCCGGAAATAAGGCCTTTCTAGGGGGTCTACCCTTGTGACCTGTTACCCCAGAGACAGATCACCAAAAGACCTTTTGATTAATCGTAAATACCCATTCTCACACTCTTCCTGGGGAGCACTGGCTGCCCTCTACTTTCCATCTCCAGGATATGGTGAATTTTTTGATTCTTATGGAAGACCTCCGGATAGCCATGACTTTCCCGACACCATAGTGATGTTTTTGGAGCAGCAAGCTGAGAAGTACACATTTCACCAATGCCAATTGCAACACCCCAGTGCTGTGACCTGCAGACAACACTGTGCATTTTTTCTGCTGAAACGTACTAAAGGAGTAACCTATGAAAATATTTTAAAGATGTACTCCAATGTAGATATTAAAAATGATCAAATGGTAAAGCTGTTTGTAAAAACTATAAAGGTGGGGAGGGGGCTTGGACCCTGTAACCGTCACCAGTGCATGCAGGCATGCTTGCCTTACTGTAAAATAAAGAAAAAGACTTAAATGTTTAATGTTCACTGTGTTTTTATTCATTTTAAAAATTGAGCCAGTCACCAAACCTGAGCTGACTTCTAGGTTTTATTGTCCAAGGGCTAGTGGGTGTGCCTGTAAACATAGTTTTCTGAGCCCCAAAAGGTGCTGTCATAACAGAGTCGGGACTAGCAGCAGTTTCATCCTTAAAAACCAGAGTATCTTTCAACTTTTCTATTTGTTCTTTAACAGCAGTAGACCCAACACAGAAGTTGGAACATTCACTTCAGCCATAGCATTCATAAAATCATCAAATCCTTCAGGTTTCCGCTTCTCAGTAGGGGCTCAGTGTTGCGAGGCGCCTTTCACCAAGTCTAAAATATTAGTACCGGGAATAGGTACACCTTTGTATAAAAAGGTACCCCGATCTTCCCAGGTTGAGACGTCCTGGTGTTGTTTCATTTTGTTCAGCAAAAGTTCTGCATTTTTCCTATAACGAGTGCTCACACCGCTTAGGATATCATCCATAGCGGTGGTCTGTGGAGTTTTTTGTGGCGGCTGTTCTGGTAATGTTGGAAGTGGTTGAGGCTCCCCCGGTGGATAAATGAGATTCAGTTTGTCCTTTTCAGACTCATTTTGCCTGGTCAGTCTTAGATACCTCTGCAGTACAGAATTGTAGAGCTCAATCTTGTCATCCTCACTCAAATCATGCCTCTGTAGTATGTTGCGAATCTCATCATCCAACCGGTTAGTGGCTGTAGTCCCCATAGTAGGCGTCCTGCCCTGTAGCTGCTCCATCTGATGACGCGACACCAGATACATTTTCTCTGCATGGTCCATGGTTTACCCTGCTAACAGGCTAGTCAACAGAGGAATAGCAGCCCCTAGCAAGGGACCTATAAAACCGCCCGACTGAAGTATGATCTGTTTCTTTTTTTTGAGTGAAACCTTTCTATCGCTCAGCTTTTTAATGACACCCTTCTTACTCTTTAGAGACCGGAATTGTGAAGGTTTCAGAGGAAGATTTCCTTTTAGGGTGTTCAGTGCTATTTCTGCTATTGACCCCACCAGGTCACTATTAGCATTGCATAAAATGGCTTTTCTCTGTCTTGGTCCGGACTTTACTAAGATTTTTAAAAGCCCCCAATTTCTACGTAACCTCTCTGACATCTTAAATGAACTAGTGCTAAGATAACTGGGCTACAACTTTTTACTCTTCTTTTTCATTGTGTAAACAGTAGGCCAATCAGGGGGGAAGAGTCCCATTCTTAGCCTATAAGATTCTGGAGTGCTGGCTGACAAATCTACTAATAGGTACCCGTATGGTTTGTGAGTGGCATCTTGGAATACTTCTAAAAAATACTTTGTGTTAGTGGGATACATCTGCCTGGCCAGTGTGACAATTTGCATTTGATCACGGGGGCTTCTGAATAAAACCAAATATTTGGAATTCAGAGCTATTGTCCTCATTTTCTTGCCTTGAAAAAACAGGTTTTGTAGTATGAGAATAATGCTCAGGTTTCTGTGATGAACGTACTGTGTAAAAGCCTTCTCTATTTGGTCGCTGTCACCGACAGATGCCATGAGATCACCTATCACAGCTAGAGTTATTTGATGTGGTGGAAACAAAACATCATCTTCAAAAGAAGACGGAAGACCTTCCATAAACTTAATATAAGGGAATTTATTAAGCAGTTCTTTGTACAGAGGTTGCCAACAGCTATAAAACCATACAATATTTTGAGGACTATGAGACAATACCCCATCACCATGTTCTAACATTTGTTTGATAAAAAAAGATTTACCAGAATTGGATGGCCCACTTATAATACAGGAAAAAGGGTGTACAAATTGTGCAATGTTTTCCATAATCCTTAATAACCGTAAGGCAGTGTACAGTAATCCTCACTCTTTACTAACCTTTTATTATACACAACTTTTAAAGTTTTTCAGAGGACCCTCGTTTCTAAGGTCCACTGTTTCTTAACCCTGACAATTCCCAAGTGTTCTACACTGATCTCCTTTTTTCTCTTTGCATCAGGCAGACAATAATCATCTACCAAATCTTTCAAACTGTCAAAGTTAACTTTACTGCTATTACCACAGTTTAGCGTGATACCCTTCACTTTTACCACTGCTTCACCGTTGGATAAAGCATAAGCATACGTTTTGGGGCCGGCCGCAACAAACTCTGTTATCGTAGTGTTTGGTGGAATTTCGCTTGTCAGTTGTCCTAAATAATCACCCAAAGGGGGTGTCCACGCCCCCTCTCTACTTACAAAAATTTACTGAATCGGTGTCATGGTACAGACACCTATCGCCCAGCCCCTCCAGTAGTCTGTATAATTCTAGCCATGCATAAGCGGTCGTAAAGCTGGCAATGAATACATTAGTGCATGAGGATTTGGTGGGTTGGTTCTTGGCTGTTTTCCACGTCACGACAGCTGTCTCTGTATCCACAAACTCACAGGAAGAAACATCATAATAGGGCACAAAAAGATATTTGAATAATTCCTCAGGGTTTGTCACCACTGATTTGGTCAGGTGATTGGTGCTCTGGCCAAACTTGCCCCACAATGAATTTAAAAAGAGTTTGGCAATCTGTCTTTTGGCAGGATTTACTTCAATGTGGTCACGTCGTAAATGGACCCCTTCCATCTTTTCGTAATCCTGAATATATTGCTCTTTATCCTGATCTGTTTTGCACCATTCAGGATAACCACTGGCCTCCTGTTTCTGTCTGAGATGCATGTTCATATATCCTGAAAATAGCTCTTTTGGGGTTCTTTCAAAATGCCAGATCTCATAGATTTCAACAATTCTGTAACCTTTTTCTAAGGTTACATTCAATTCAACAGTACACCATGTTCCTGTCAGAGCTCTTTCCTCATCACTGTGTTTACAGGGGGAGGTTTGCAGTTTTTCTGTGCAGGTTGCACACAAACTAAACATTAATTTGCCCCCTGATTTGTGAGGTAGGACTGGGAAATAGAGATCCCTTGGTGGGTACACTTTGACTTTGACTAGCCCAAAATATTGCTTTATGTCCCCAAAGTTTTGATAGATGATTTGAGGGTGCCCAATTGGATACTCCTTGATCTTATTCACAAAAGGGTACAAACTGGTGAATCGTAGTATAAGATTTGTTCACCAGGTTTTGGTTTGTAGTACAGGCATGCAGCATTTGTTCTACCACCAAAAAAAGCATCTCGAGGATTCAAAGGAGCTGGGAGTTTATTCTCAACTAGAAACTGCTTCAAAGAGGTGTCATCCTCCACCATGGCACGCCATTCATGTTCCCAGATGCAGCGCACAGCATATCCCTGTGACCTGAGGTATTCTTCTTTAATCCTAGTACGGCTGTGCAGGCTACCATATGTTGAATCAAGTAATTTGTTGAAGTCTTTTTCAGAATAGCCGACAGGGCACCCTTGAAAAAAACAACCGTGAAATTCAAAAGCTGTGGGGGTTCCATTTATGACCACAAAACCATCCAAAAAATATTTGCCCACTTATTTTTCACCACCCTTCAGAGCATATTGAATATTGAGCTTCTCAGTGTGCTCTATATACAACAACCATTGAATCGCTGGAGTCGAATACCTTTTCTGTGTATTGTGATAATTGTCCAAAGGATCTAAAGCAATGGTATTGCTTTTCAAATACATGAACAGGTACTGCGCCATGCAGACAGATGCCAATGTGATATATTGGAAGGGGTCAATGCATTGAATCTCCTCAACAATATCCAACCCGACCCCACTGTGGTACTCACGCTCAGTCATTTTCATCACCTGATCCCTAAATCGAATACAGGCCTCTCTTAATATATCTACATCCTGTCTGCAATAGTAGGCCAGAGCCTTCTTTAGTTTAAACAC